>NC_026005.2:50891343-50959511 GCF_000442705.2 Elaeis guineensis | reverse complement strand
GCCTTGATTAGACAAATTTTAAAGAAAATCCCCTATGAGCTTTGGAAAGAAAAAAAACCTAATATTACTTATTTTTATATTTTTGGTTGCCGATGTTTTGTGTTAAATAATGGTAAAGAAAGACTTGAAAAATTTGATGCAAAATCAGATGAAGCAATCTTTCTTGGTTACTCCTCCACTAGTAAAGCTTTTAGAGTTTTTAACAAAAGAACTTTAGTAGTAGAGGAGTCCATACATGTTATCTTTGATGAATCTAACGATCTTCCTTTAAGGAAGAATGAAAGTGTTGATGATGCAGATCCTCTTATAGATGGAATGAAGGAGATCACTCTGAAAGATCCAACAATTCAAGATGACGAGGAACATGAAGACAAACAGGATGAGGGAGGTGAAGAACATCAAGAACAACCTCAAGGTATAAATGACCTACCCAAAGAATGGAGGTATGTTCACAATCACCCTAAGGAGCTAATTATTGGTGATCCTATGCATGGGGTAAAAACTCATTCTTCACTTAAGGATGTATTTAATCATTGTGCTTTTGTCTCTTATCTTGAACCAAAAATTATTGAAGAAGCTGAAAATGATTATAATTGGATTAATGCAATGCAAGAGGAACTTAATCAATTTGAAAGAAATAATGTATGGACTTTAGTATCAAGACCTAAAAATTATTCAATAATTGGCACAAAATGGGTCTTTAGGAACAAATTAGATGAACATGGAAATGTAATAAGAAATAAAGCAAGATTTGTTGCTAAAGGTTATAATCAAGAAGAAAGAATTGATTTTGATGAGACCTTTGCACCTGTTGTTAGATTAGAGGCCATTAGACTTCTACTTGCATATGCTTGCTTTATGAAATTTAAATTATTTCAAATGGATGTCAAAAGTGCATTTTTGAATGGATATATTGCTGAAGAAGTCTATGTAGAACAACCCTCAGGTTTTGAAAATCATGCTTTTTCTAATCATATTTTTAAATTAAATAAAGCTCTATATGGATTAAAACAAGCACCTAGGGCTTGGTATGATAGGCTAAGCAAATTTTTACTAAATAATGATTTTTCAAGAGGTAATGTAGACACAACCCTCTTCATTAAAAGAAATCAAAATAATATGTTAATTATACAAATTTATGTTGATGACATTATTTTTGGGTCTACTAATGAATCTCTTTGTCAAGACTTTGCTAAGCTCATGCAGGGGGAGTTCGAGATGAGCATGATGGGAGAACTTACATTCTTCCTCGGACTCCAAATCAAACAAACAAAGGAAGGAATCTCCATCACCCAAAGTAAGTACATCAAGGAATTACTCAAAAGATTTGGAATGGAGAACTCCAAAGCAATTGGCACACCCATGAGCCCCTCATGTAAGCTTGACAAGTATGAAGAAGGTAAATGTGTAGACTTAAAATACTATAGAGGTATGATTGGCTCTCTATTATATTTGACTGCAAGTAGGCCTGATATCATGTTTAGTGTTTGTCTGTGTGCTAGATTTCAATCTAATCCTAAAGAGTCTCACTTGAATGCTGTTAAAAGAATCCTTAGATATTTAAATGGTACTCAAACTCTAAGATTATGGTACTCTAAGGACTCACTAATTGATTTATTAGGATATTCAGATGCTGATTTTGCTGGATGTAGATTAGATAAAAAAAGCACTAGTGGAACTTGCCAATTTTTTGGAGTTAACCTAATCTCCTGGTTTAGTAAGAAATAAAATTCGGTAGCACTGTCTACGGCTGAGGCCGAATACATTGCAACCGGAAGTTGTTGTGCTCAAATCTTGTGGATTAAGCAACAACTCGAAGACTTTGGTATCAAACTTAATGAAACACCCATAAAATGTGATAACACTAGTGCCATAAATCTTACTAAAAATCCAATTCAACATTCAAGGTCTAAACATATTGAAATAAGACATCATTTTATAAGAGAACATATTCAAAACAAAGATATAATTCTTGACTATGTTTGCACTGAAAATCAATTAGCCGATATCTTTACAAAGGCCCTAAGTGAGGATAGATTCTATGAAATTAGGAGAAATCTAGAAATTCTTGATCCATTTGCCTAAATATTTCTCCAATTCTGAGGAATCGATGTCAAAATTTCTTTGAGCTCAATTTTCATCATCTCTCTTGGACCTAAAAGCTCAAGATTATCATTCTCACAACTTGTCATTGAGCAAAAATTTTTCTCCCAAAATTCTGAATTTTTTTGAAATTTATTCATGTTTTTCCTGAAATTTTGTGAATCATGAGTCGACCCCCTAGGGTCGACCCAATGGCATACTTGAAATTTTTGGCCAACATCCCACGGGTTCATTTCTTTTTAACTTAAAGCCCGTTCATGAGCCGACCCCTCCTTCTTCGTCTTCCTCCCTCCAAAACTCATCGTCCTCATCTTCGTTCTCTCCAAATCCAAAGTTTTAGCCCAAGATCCTTCTCCCATCACCTCTCCACCTCAAATCGCCCCTTGGGAAAGGAGCTTTTCGTATTTTTCTCTCTTGATTGAAGCGGTTGGAGCGTGCCCTAGCTTCGACCATTCTTCTCCAAATCGGGATTTCTCTCCGCCAAAAATCCCTTTCCATCCTCTAATAACCCTCCTTCTCCTCACCCATTTGATCTTCCGAGTCTCCTTGCTTGCTCTTGTGGTGAGAATGGCCCCAAAAATGAAACTTCCTCAAAGAAGGAAATCAGTCCGTGAGCTGGAAGAAGGCTTGCGCAGGAAAAGGCAAGCTTCTCAGGCCTCCTCTGCTCCCATTCCTGCTTCAGCATCTGCACCAGGTTCCTCTCAGTCTCCTCTTAGCCCTAGCAAAATTCCACTCTCTGACAGAAAGGTAGAAACCGGCAAGAATGTGGACTTCAGATTCTTTGAAAAAGAAGGTTTCTCCTTTGGTTCAAAGATCAAAAACCAAGGTTGGGGATTTTACTGTTCTCTCAAAGAAGTTACATATGTAGATTTGGTTAGAAAGTTTTATCTGAATCTGTGCTATGGCAATGGAACAGTAACTTCTACTGTTAAGAGAATTGATATCTGCTTAGATCCTATTATTTTGGGAGAGATTCTACATTTGCCCTGTGAGGGATATTCAAACATGGAACTCCCATAAAGGAAGAAGGGATCAATGTGATTTTAGGAGGAACCTACTCGAAAAGTCTAAATAAATTAGAAGCCAAGATCTTGTCAATTGAAATGAGAATTCTACATCAATTAGTAACAAAGCTTTTCTTCCCGAGAAGTGGTAGACATGACCTCCTTTCTGGCCGAGACATATGTATAATATTTCATGTGATCACCCAAACCTCCTTAAACCTCCCTGCTTTAATGATTGAGGCCATGAGAGAAACACTGAATAGATCCAAGGCACATCTGCCTTTTGGTATGGCCCTCACACTGGTATTCAGGAGGTTTGGAGTTAGTTTTGAGGGGGAGGCATCTGCTAGGCTTTCTCACTCTGACACCATCAACCAACACACTCTACACCGCATGGGATTCACTAGGATTGATGGTGGTTGGATCAAGGGTACAGAAGAGAGAACTGAGGAGAGAGCTGAGGATAGAGTTGAGGACAGAGCTGAGGAAGAAGGTCCCTTATCACCTCTCTATGACTTCAGGACAGCATCTCCAGACATCCAGTTTGTTTCAGATCCAGAGGCTGGCCCTTCAGAGTCCACCAGGAGGCACACACCAGTTCAGCAGCCAGACAGCAGAGCACCTCCCTCAGAGTTCAGATTGGCTGATGATCAGATTGAGCTGATTTCTCAGCATGTGGCTTCCTTGCTTTCTCGTCAGTGGAGCACTTCAGCTTTTGCACCGGGATCCACATCATTAGATGCATCTGATCAGACCTTGATCTCCCATATCTCCACTGTATTTCAGATGATCTCAGATCAGTCAGTTCGGATTCAGCAGCTCGAGGATTACATTTTGAGACTGACTGGAAGAGTACTTGACTTGCAGGGGCAAGTGTTAGCTCTGGCCCATCCACAGCCACAGGAGTGCACTATTGAGGTCTCAGACCTAACTACGGAGGCAGGCAGACTTAGAGGTGTATTGGAGGGTGGATTTGATTTCTTGAGGAGAGAGATCAGAGGCTCTAGTGAGCATGCATCTACACAGTTTACTGCACTGCTTCAGTCTATTTCGAGAGCTCTGAACCTTCTTGACACCATCAGGCTCTCTCTTGCAGTCCAGTCTATGGCTTTTCAGCCTTTAGAATCATCTCGCCCACCTACTCGTGCCAGCACCTCCACTCATGACAGAGGCAGACGGGGTAGAGGACGAGTCTTTGGTCATGATCCATCATCTCCCCACCCCATCTCTGATACATCTGATTCTGATCCATCTAGTCATGAGCTCTACTAGATCCTTGTAGCTAGCCTTGTCTGTTGTTCTTTCTAGGATCTATCTTTTGGGCCATGTAATGATATTAACTGGTTGACTTTTATATTATGGAATATGTATTGGAACAGCTATGGTATCAATCACCTTTTGATTATATATCTACTCTTTGACTTTTAATGTATGGTATCAATGGCATATTTTGTTTAATGATTGCTGTATTCAGGGGGAGTAAACATTAATGATTAGCACAAGAAGTTTGAAGAAACACAAAAGAGAAAATGTATTCAAAAAGAGGGGGAGTTAACAATGTTTGATGATGTCAAAAAGAGGGAGAAATTAAAGAAAAATATCAAAAGCAAGATTAATAAAAGACTTAAAAATACAATGAGTGAATTGCTAAGCAAAAAGTATCAAAAAAAAGATAAATAAAAGACTTAAAAATAAAATGAGTGAATTAGGAGAAATTAAAGAAAAATATCAAAATCAAGATTGATAAAAAGACTTAAAAACAAAATGAGTGAATTGCTAAGCAAAAAGCAAATGAGAAAACTTTAAAATTACTTCTTAGACATACTCTGATACACTTTAAAATTAATTTTTAGACATGCATTGATACACTTAATTTTTAAACATGCTCTGATATCAAAATTAAATAATCAAATGAGAATGAGCAAATGAGATATTTTCAAATACGCAATTTTCAAATCCTAAGATAAATTCTGCTTTGCTCTGATAACAAAAATAAATTTTCTGCTCTGATACTAGAATCACATAATCAAATGAGCAAATTTTCAAATCATTAAGCAATAGGCAATTTGTTTATGCAAATGGGCACATGTATCACATGCCAAAAGAATCAATCTTCTTTTCAAGCAAATGCACTTATAAGTAATTTTCAAGTTGGTAGTAAATTTCCTATTTATCTTCAAACTACCTATAATGCATTTCATTCCTTTGAAATTCATGCTCATTGTTTCATATATATGCTTTTGTTCAAGTATTTTGTCATCATCAAAAAGGAGGAGATTGTTGCTCCTTAGATTGATTTTAATGATTACAAAGCAGTTGAAGGGGTACTAATATTTCTCACTTGAAAAAGACTTATTGCTCTTCAGAGGCAAAATTGTAATTTTACCAAAATCCTGATTTGAAAGTATCAAATGATAGAACAAAAGATTTGTGATCCACTGATGAAAATTTTATTGATTTTGGACTTGTATTTTGAAAGATATGCATGTTTGAAAATCATGAGTCGACCCATGAGTCGACTCATGGCACATGAGATGACTGGCATGCTGAAATTCCTGACCGGCACAGACTTGGCACACCCTGTGAGTCGACCCATGAGTCAACCCCCAAGGCATGAGTCGACCCATGAGTCGACCTCTGTGGGTTTTAAGCCAGTTTTACAGAACCTTGCATCCCGTTCGATTCTCTGATGTTTTTCCACAGAGGTCGACCCATGAGTCGACCCCCAGGCATGAGTCGACCCCTGTGACGGAATTTTTCTGCAACGACTAGTTTTTAATCTATTTTAAATATTTTTAATACTCATTTAATGTGGTCTAACGGCTCTTTTTCAACCTAGAATGTTTTTCACTATTTCTTAAAGCTATAAAAGGGACAAAAAAGTGGGAATCAAAAAGAAGCATCAAGAAGAGAGATTTTGAAAAAGGGATTTCAAGCAAACTTTTCAGCCCTAAGCAAGAGCTCACTCAAAGCATTCAAGAAGCCTTTAATCCAAGCTCACCAACTCCTCAAGTGCACATTCAAGTCTCCAACCACCTTGAGAAAATCAAAAAGAGTCTTCTTCTCTTTGAGTAAAGTGTATTTAAAGTCTCATTCGCTTATTAAAGGAGCTTTCTTTGTACTTGTGCTATTCATTGTTATACTTTGTTTGAGTTATTATTTTTGTTTTGGAAGGGTTCCAAAATAAGGGAAGGTTGATCCGAACCTAGAATCGGAGTGTATTGGGTTGGCTTGTACCCAGAAAATAAGTGGTCTATCTTGGGATAGCTACAGTCGGAGTTTCCGACGTTTGTATTCGGGTTGAATACAAGATTAGTGGATTGAAATTCTCAAGTAGGAGCTTGGGGAGTGGATGTAGGTGCAAGGTTGGCACCAAATCACTATAAATCTTTTTGTTTGTGGTGTGTCTAATTGCTCTTCTTTAACTCTTCACTATTCTCTTGCATTCTTGCTTTTAGTCATTAGTCTTGAATTAATTTTATTCTTCCTATTTATTTAGCTTTGTCAAATATTTTTCATAAGTCATAAGTTAAGCTTAAAATTTTTAGAAATCCAATTCACCCCCCCTCTTGGGTTGCATAGCTGGGCAACAAAAAATATATTATTTATGATGAAAATCATATGTAGCAAATGATTGTATTTGCGACGGATATTCTGTCGTAAATAATTCCATTGCTAATTAAAATATAATAGTTTTTTAAAAAATAATGTATAAATATATATTTTTAATTTATATTTTTAATATTTTATATTTGTAATCTATAAAATTGAAATAAAAAATTCACAGAATAAATCCATAAATAAATTTGATCATTTCATTATATTAAAATATAATAATAAAAAAATAAATTTAATAATTATAAGAGGTCCAAAATAAAAATAAAAAAATAAAAAAATAAGCCGCTGGCCATCAAGCATCAGCATCTGGAGAAGGAGAATGGGTGGAGCACAACGGACCGACCTACTACTGCCTCATCAGCTCCATCTGTCATTTACTCTATCATCTACGTCTGAAATGACTAGTAGGAATCGATGTATGCAGTCAACTCATTAACTCACTGTCAATCCTCAACAGTCTGTTTTTGTATCTCCACTAGTCGAACATCACAAGCAGCATGTATGTCAGTCCTGGATGAGCATGAGGATTAGAGAGCTTTGATCCCACATCCTAGCCCTCTAACATAATAGGATCTTGTACCAAGCATCTGATCACAAATCTCCTTACCTATGGGTGCGATCGAGCCCTCAAAGGTAGGCTGGGTTCTCATCTCTATCATTCGATCCTAAAAATTAAAGTTATAGCTATTCTAAGTTTGTACTAAAAATCAAAATGTTAATAAAAAATAATTAAAAAAACTTATATAAAGCTCTTGGTTCCCCGCCATCCACTCTCCTGATCATCGTTGGTGGGTCTGTTAGTAGATCTCAATCCTATCAGGAAGCTCATCACTTTCTACATCTCTCTATAATTTAAAAATAATTATTTAAAAAAAATTTAAATAGTTAAAGAGTTAAAATATGCTAAATAGAAATTACTTATCATCTGCTCTATATGACGAGCGAATGGTCTCGAATTTTCACAATATGAAATGGTCTGTCTCATTCGATTGACGGTATTTCGGACACATCGATCATGTATAATTAACAATCAAATTAGTAAGTAACTAACTGAATTTAAGAATAAATGATTCAATTATTAAACTCTAAAAGAAAAAAATTTAGATGCTTAACATGATATATCGAGTCCTCATACCTACGGCATATGATAGCCCAGTCCTCGATACTGATACTATCATATGACTGCTGCCACACTGCCTCTATCTCCTGATCCTGCACTACAGTGTACCAATGGCGATGAATGTGATGGTGGTAATCCTTGAAATACGAGCATAGATGATCATCCACAACCACCGCACGTAATCATGCTCAAAATCAATAATATCAAATATAGTCTATCAGTAATAAATATTATAAGAATACAGTACTAATTAAATATTTCATTAAATATTATTTTACCTATAAGTGGCTATAAAAGATCTTCTCCTAAGCCAGTGTGATATGATGCCAATCAGAGAGCGTCACAGGGGCATAGCGGCAGCATATAATGCCCGGCTCAGTCTGTCATGGCTCGCACAATCTCCTAATGAGCGTGATGAAGCTGGATGGAATCTCGATATGGAGACGCTGTCCCTCATGCTCACATCTCCAATGCTCTAGGATGAGATTCTTCAACAGACCTCACCCTCATCTCACCACCTACACCGAATGACCTGAAACAATAATGAATAAATCATTAGTATGATAGGTATCTATAAACCTAACAGATACAATTAAAATCAAATTTTATTATATAAAAAATATTAAAATATCACTCAGACCCACCTCTGCAGCACCCTCTGACGACTCTGATGGTGTGGCAGTAGAAATGGGGGAAGGCTCATCCTCAGAGGGAGGTTAAGAACTCGAATGTGGTCATCTCCCTCCTGGCACTATGCCTGCAATGCTTAAACCATGCATATAACTAACTTAATATATAAATAAATATAATAATGAACAATAATAGTGAAAAATACATAAATACTAATGAATAGAATTGTATTGCATATCATTATTGTTAAAGAAGATTCAACAAATAATATAGATCTACTTATCAATATCCGTATCCTCTTCGATTTGTAGGTCCTCCTCCGAATCACAATAATTGACTAATGTATCGTCTTCTATCTCATCGTCATTTATGAACCGATCGTCACCCTCCGAATCATTAAAATTAAATATAAAATCAGCTTCAACTTCAGAAGGCGATAGATCAGCCCTATTTAAAGGAATCGTCACAAGTTCTTCGTCAACAAGGAGCTCGATCAATGTTTATTCTTCCTCTTGAAAAGCTTCCTTTTTATGTAGATCTGAATTTTCGTCCATCTCTGGTGGGGTTGGTATGTTATATACACCTCTAGGTATTATTCTTTGTATGATATGTCAATTACCTCGATACTTTGGATTCTTCAAATATATTACTTATTTTGCTTGAGTTACTAATTATACAGCTCATTCTGATACCATGTTCGTGCAAAATTTATACTGATAAAGTATGGATCGATATGAATACTGATCTTCTTATTGCTAATATCCCACCATTCACATTGAAATAAGAATATCGAATTATTAGATCCATACTTCAGTTCTATAATATCTATCAATACACCAAAATATTCAATCTTCTCTTCTCTTTCTATCCCATCGTAGCAATCCCACTATTTTAGATCCATCTTTTCATCTTAAGCTCTCTTATATGAAATCTAATTCCTCTAATGAGACAAAATGCGTAGTGGTTAATCCTTCGATTGAGATCACATGCTAAATCGTACAACTCATTGATCGCACCCTCTTCTTTATTGAAATGCTTAGATTTCATCTACAACATAATATAAAAAATTATATTGATTCAAATAATTAATTTTATAATTATTAAAATATAATATAATACTGATGAAACTTATATGGTCTCCAAATCATTTTGTAAATTTTTTCTATGTCGATCATCAATATTTGTATTATTCTCCTTAAATAGTATCCTCTTGTGCTCACTGCAATAAATCATACAATAACTCTCGACCCAGATCTTGGATTGAAACTTGACCCAGATCCCGACCCGAGCTGGATCCAAGTCAATCCGGATTAGATCCGAGTCAATCCGGATCGAATCCCAACCCAGATTCCAGATCGGATCTCGATCTGAATCCCAGATTGGATCTTGATGTGGATCCGACCTGCACCATATCCTGGACCAAACAGTTCATATGCATTAAAAATTTATTATTTTTATTAATAAATTATTAATTTTTTAAAATATTTTTTATTTTATTAATAATTATTAATAAATCATTCTCCCCACACCCCCGCCCACCCCCCCCAAGGGCCCCGATAGAATACAACACCCCCCGACCACCACTGGCCATCTGTGGGAACACCACCCCCCACCCTTGACCACCGCAGGCCGTTCGTGGGAACACAACCCTCCCCCCCCCCCCGCATCCTCCGCCCCCCGACCACCGCAGGCCATCCGCAAGAACAAACCCAACCCCCCCCCCGCATCCTTTGCCTTCCGACCACCGCAGGCCATCCGCGAGAACAAACCCCCCCAGCATCCTTCGCCCCCTGGCCACCACAGGCCGTACGTTCGCAGAAACAAACCCCACCCCCGACCGCATCCTTCGACCACCACAGGCCGTCTGCGAGAGCAAACTCACCCATATCCTCTGCCCTCCGACCACCATACAGATGATTAAAGTAGTAACAAAGATCATTTATCTAAAAAATTACTTTATAATCGGACGTCGTTTGATCTTTTGATCACTCATTTTTCATTTAACGATTCAAATTATAAATCATTTCGTACTAAATTGACCATGATAATGATATCCGATGGAAGCAAAATTTTGATAGTGTGCTACAAATATCATCAAAATCATTGTTGTAAATTTTCAGATCCATCGATGGTCTCTATCTATCAGATCATCATATGATTGTTCGTGACCATCAAAATCAAATTCTATTGATCGACATAGTTAGGGTATCGATCTTTTGTGATAATACTTGAACTATAATTATTTAGATAATGAACAGTGAATATGGACTTTAAATTTTAAAATTATATCATATTTAGAGAAAAAAAATTATATTCAGTTACAAAATATATTTACGAATAATTTTTCAGTTGTAAAATATTAAAAAAATTTATGATCAAAAAATCGATAGTAAAATATTTAAATTATTTTTTTAATTTATAAAAATATTTATGTCATAAATAATCTGATATTTATTTTTTAAAAAAAATTATTTTCATCGATTATTTATGATAGAATTTTATGTTGTAAATAATTTGATATTTGTGATGCAAAATCCATTTTCTATCATAAATATGAATTATTTGCGACATAAATTTTTTGCATCATAAATAATCTAATATTTATTTTTTAAAATTTTTTGATTTTTGTTGATTATGTGCCATGAAAAATTTATATCATAAATAATTAAATATTTATGATGTGAAATCTATTATGCATCGCAAATACTAATTATTTACGCTGAATAAGTTCACATCACAAATAATCTACTATTTATTTTTTAAAAAAAAATTTATTTTCATCGATTAGTTACGACAGAAATTTTACATCGTAAATAACTTAATATTTACAATGCAAATTTTATTTTGCATCATAAATACCAATTATTTGTGATGAATAAATTTTCATCATAAATAATTTACTATTTATTTTTTAAAATTTTTTTTATTTTCATCGATTATTTATAATATAAATTTTGTATCGTAAATAATTCAATATTTATGATCAAAAATTTATTTTACATCACAAATACTACTTATTGCGACGTAAAACTTTATGTTGCAAATAATCTAATATTTATTTTTTTAAAAATTTTTGATTTTTGATGATTATTTGTGATGAAAATTTTTCATCATAAATAATTAAATATTTATGACAGAAAGTCAATTTTATATCATAAATAATGGGTATTTATGATGAAAAAAATTTACATCATAAATAATCGATGAAATTTTTTTTAATATTTATGATTTTTGTTGATTATTTGTGACACAAAATTATATCGTAAATAATTTAATATTTATGATGCAAACTCGATTTTATATCGTAAATAAATATTATTTACGATGATAATATTTTTTCGTTGTAACTAATTTATTATTTATAATGAAACTATTTTTACATCGTAAATAATATTATTTATGATTAAAATATTTATATCATAAATAATTTTATCATAAAAATTTTATTTTTTTGTAGTGCACAAGGACAGTACATTTGCCTATAGGAGTACTGCAATATAATTAAGAGGACGAATGAAAAGGTCAAATGAGGTCAACTAGCCCACCTTTAGGAGGCTTTATCGTTGTCTAATTGCTGTACGTAAGAATAGGTTTGTAAAATAGTGCAAACCCATCAACATTCTAGATGGATGCAACCTAAAATAATTCTTTGGGAGGCAATTCCTAGGTACAATAGGGAAGGATGGCAACGCCAACATGTTCCCCATTACATAGGCCAAGTGTAATTATTAAGATCCATATGTACTCATAGTCTAGATCTATAAAGGAATCTCTATTTTGCCTTTTTCAAACTATAGAGGAGTATTTGCAAGAGGGGATGTTGTTGCAACAGGGTGAAAAAAGAGAGGGTATTAGTGGAACTATTGAAAAGGTAAAGAGGGTATCAGTAGAACAATATAAAAATTTAGGAGGTATCTTTATTGGATAAGTATCTATCTTCAGTTATGCATTTTGGCTTCAAAAAGTGCAAGACATGTGGAAGATGCTGACGATAAGAAAGCATTGGAGTATTTTCAATGCAAAATTGCTCTTAGTACATCAGGTAAAGCCATTTATTTAAGCCAACGCAATAGCATTTTCACTGCACAGATAGTTTAGAAATTATAAAAAAAATGTTGCCATAATCCCCAAAGCAAAACATTCGTCCTGGGATAACCTCTAAAATGTCCAACTTACAACACTCCCCAAACTCCAAAACCTTCAACTTAGAACTCTTAACACATCAAACATTCAAAATTGAGAAAATTAAGATACTATAAAACAATGCCACAACAATCGCATATGTCAGAATACCGAACACCGCCTATTTGATCCTTCTTTTTGCAACTCAAAAGTTGGGACTCGAGGTACTTGTTCCGCTACAAGATTTTATTAATAATCTACCTTATCCCTTGCATTTGAACATAAATCACGTCAATGGAAGAAACTACAGTCATCATTAACTTGGACCACCAACTTGAGACTGGAGATTGAAAGCAAACATCGGAGAATAAACATGAAAATGGGATCAAAATAATAACATATCTTATTTATCATGCATCCAACAAATTAAATGTTGGCCAAGGTTTGCGCTGGTCCATGATGTCCTCAAAGGCAACCTTATTCCATTTAATGGTAAAAATCAATAAAATAGGAGGAAAAAGAATGGAACTTATGTGAGATGCATCCATTATCTCTCCCTTTCCCTTCCCTCCCGACCTTCCTCTCCTTCATGTCTGCTTTGCGGTTTCCTTGAAAGTAGAACCCACGATTATTAGAAACAAATCACATAAGGTCATATGATTTGTGGCATCTTGGTGTCAAGACTAACACCCTATAAAGAAACTGATATGAAGGGCAATTAGGTCATAATATAATTTTATTCTTTTCTACGATGGTCACGTGATAGCATGCTATTAACGAAGATAAATGATAGAATCATTTTGCAATAATTTAGAATCTATATAGAATTTTTTAAAGTCAAGAAAGTGTCTCTATGATAAGCTTTACGTTAAGAGTATTTTCCAATAGTTCTTTAAAGGAAGAAAATTATCAGAAGGAAAGAAAGAGAACAGCAAGGGCAGAGCGTAGCAAAAAGGAAGCCAATTACGTACAAAGATGGTAACCACTTGCATGACTCGCACCCTCCCAAGGAAAGACCTCACTATCCTACACGATCTACCATGGGCAAACAAAAACCAGTCCCTCAAAGTCCTTTTGATCATAGCAGCTCCATGAGATTCTTAACTGCATTCCTAAAAATTCTACGGTACAACAGCTTGCTGCTGTATGAGCACATCCCACCTAGACTGCAAGGCTTCTGTTAGGATTTGACGCCTCGAGATTCAGCCCACATTGAGCCCACAGCGAGGTTCGCGGTGAAAAACGGAGTCCAACGAGACCAAGATCACTTGAATCGGAGCTCGGATGGAGGAGATACGAGCTTTTGAAGTCGGCACGAGAATCGAGGCGGTGGAGGACCGCCGGCGACCGGCGGCGGGCGGCAGCGGCGCGGCCGCAGGCGGCGGCGCGCGGGACGCGCGTCCCAGGCCCGCGTGGGACGCGGGACCCAGGCCCGCGCGGGATGCGCGACCCAGGCCTGCGCGGGACGCGCGTCCCAGGCCCAGGCCCGCGCGGGACGCGCGACCCAGGCCCAGGCCCGCGCGGGACGCGCGACCCAGCGGCCTGCTGGCCCATCCCCGGTCCACCGTGGACCGGGTGGTCCACGGCTCGGCCTGTGGACCGCGTGGGCGTTTCCCACGCGTTTCTCGCGGTCCACGGCCCTATTTCGTGGACCGGAGCGCGATCTAAGGGTCGAGGACGCTCCCGGTCTTGATCCGACGGTCAGGAGGGTTTTTTGGATATGTTTAGGATTCCTAATCACTCTCTAACATATGTTTAAGGCTTTAAAAAGCCTGAGAACGAACAGAAGAGGTAAGGGGCTCGGGTTTTCATCGTACAGCCGTACGAACCAGCGTGAAGAGAGAGAGAGGTGCGGGTGTGCTGTGAGAGAAGGAGCAGGAGGCTCCTGGACAGCGATCGCCAGGCTCTTCAGGGGTTCAGGGGGGTCTCCAAGAGAGAGAGAGCTTTTGTGAGGGGAACTTCTTGTGAGAGAGAATTGGGTGTACAAGGGTTGAGGGTGAGGTCTCCTCTTGTAAAATTTTTTTTTCATAGTGAAGTTTGCATGCCCCGTGGAGGCGAGCCCTTTTGTGGCTGATCCACGTATTTTGATTGTTTTTTCTTTTTTGTTTTGTTTCTTCTTTCTTCCTGCTGCATCGCGTGGTACTGAAAGGATCTTGGGAGGTGGTGTCCTGGCCAGATATCCACCCAACAAGTGGTATCAGAGCAAGGCGGTACAAGGACGCAGATTGCAGTGGTGGTGAGCAAGACTGAAGATGGAGAAAACAGGAACAATCAGGATGGAGATCAACAAGTTTGATGGTAAGAGCAATTTCTCCTTGTGGCAGGCAAGGGTGAAGGACGTGCTCATCCAACAGGGGTTGATCGAAGCTCTCTTGTGCGATGAGAAACCGACCACCATGGAGGTGCGGGATTGGAAACGGCTACAGATGCAGGCGGTGAGTACCATCCGTATGTACCTGGCGGATGAGGTGGTGATCCATGTGCTGAGCGAGACTTCCCCGACGGTACTGTGGTCGAAGCTCGAGGAGTTGTACATGGCGAAGTCTCTCACCAACACTCTTTTCCTCTGGAGGCAGTTTTACCAACTGCGGATGACTGAGGGACAAAGCGTGCAGGAGCATTTGAGCCACTTCCAGAAGATCCTCACCGACCTCCTCAGCGTTGGCGAGAACGTTGAGGAGAAGACCAGGGCGCTGGTTTTGCTGGCGTCGCTTCCTTCTTCGTACGAGTCTTTGGTGACTGCTCTTCTAGTGGGGAAGAGTACTATCAAGATGGACGAGGTCACCGCAGCGATACTCCAGAACGATGTTCTCAAGAGGGAGAACCCAGCTTCGAGCTCAGGTGGCGATAGCTCAGCTTTGGTGGCTTCTGGAGGAGCAGGAGGTGGTAGACGGAGCGACAGGAGATCGCGTCGAGGGCGGTCTAAGTCCAGGAGGGACTTGAGCAAAATTAGGTGTTACCAGTGTGAAGAGTTGGGGCATCTAGCCAGAGATTGCCCTCAACTGAAAAATCGGATGGTGGCTACTGTAGCGACGGCCGGCAGTGATTTAGATGGAGATGTCTTCGAGATATCTGACGAGGTATCTACTTCTTCCCAGCAGTGGATATTAGATTCTGCATGTCCCTATCATGTGTGTTGCAGAGAGGAGCAGTTTGACTTCCTGGAGAATAGTGAGAGCACTGTATATCTGCCGAATGGATCGAGCTGTGCGATCAGAGGCATTGGGACGGTCAGCTGGAGGACACATGACGGTGCAGTGAGGAGATTGGGGGAGGTCCGATACATACCCAATTTTAGGCGGAATCTTATCTCACTTAGCAGACTGGATTCGAGAGGCTACAGGACGGTAGCTGGTGGAAGAATCCTGAGGGTGCTACGCGGCGATAGGATTGTGCTGGAGGGGAAGAAGGGGAACAGAGGACATTATTACCTGGCAGAGAGCCCAGTGCGAGGTGGAGCATCGGGAGCCAGGTGGAGCCCAGAGCTAGGTGGAGCTCCAGGAGGCGGATCGGGCACGAGACAGGAGACTCGGGAGGACGAGAGGCGACGTCGCAAGATAAGATTCCTATTGCCGCAGGATGATGCCCCGAGCAGGTCTCAGGTCAGGAGGAGCACAGCATACGACGGAGATGGGATCGAGCAGCCTGGCTCGACTCCCATGTTTGCCCATCCATGATCAGCAGGCGATTGCCCCAGGGCATGGGGGCGAGGAGATCCAGAAGCTCTCGGAGTTTGGAGGAGGCCGAATATCGAGTCGAGGTGGAGATTGTTAGGATTTGACGCCTCGTGATTCAGCCCACATTGAGCCCACAGCGAGGTTCGCGGTGAAAAACGGAGTCCAACGAGATCAAGATCACCTGAATCGGAGCTCGGATGGAGGAGATACGAGCTTTTGAAGTCGGCACGAGAATCGAGGCGGTGGAGGACCGCCGGCGACCGGCGGCGGGCGGCAGCGGCGCGGCCGCAGGCGGCGGCGCGCGGGACGCGCGTCCCAGGCCCGCGTGGGACGCGGGACCCAGGCTCGCGCGGGATGCGCGACCCAGGCCTGCGCGGGACGCGCGTCCCAGGCCCAGGCCCGCGCGGGACGCGCGACCCAGGCCCAGACCCGCGCGGGACGCGCGACCCAGCGGCCTGCTGGCCCATCCCCGGTCCACCGTGGACCGGGTGGTCCACGGCTCGGCCTGTGGACCGCGTGGGCGTTTCCCACGCGTTTCTCGCGGTCCACGGCCCTATTTCGTGGACCGGAGCGCGATCTAAGGGTCGAGGACGCTCCCGGTCTTGATCCGACGGTCAGGAGGGTTTTTTGGCTATGTTTAGGATTCCTAATCACTCTCTAACCTATGTTTAAGGCTTTAAAAAGCCTGAGAACGAACAGAAGAGGTAAGGGGCTCGGGTTTTCATCGTACAGCCGTACGAACCAGCGTGAAGAGAGAGAGAGGCGCGGGTGTGCTGTGAGAGAAGGAGCAGGAGGCTCCTGGACAGCGGTCGCCAGGCTCTTCAGGGGTTCAGGAGGGTCTCCAAGAGAGAGAGAGCTTTTGTGAGGGGAACTTCATGTGAGAGAGAATTGGGTGTACAAGGGTTGAGGGTGAGGTCTCCTCTTGTAAAATTTTTTTTTCATAGTGAAGTTTGCATGCCCCGTGGAGGCGAGCCCTTTTGTGGCTGATCCACGTATTTTGATTGTTTTTTCTTTTTTGTTTTGTTTCTTCTTTCTTCCTGCTGCATCGCGTGGTACTGAAAGGATCTTGGGAGATGGTGTCCTGGCCAGACATCCACTCAACAGCTTCCTTATCTTCTTTAGCTATGGGCAAGCCGAAGTATCTACCATGACGAAGCTATGAAGGGATCCAATGGCTCGTGCATACCGTGCCACATGCAATGAATTCAAGGATAACGATTCACCATCGCTGCAAGATTTGTCCCACATGCAGCAAGCCCACGTTGCAATCACCGAGTCCATGCAGAGAGAAACTTGTACCTATCACAAACAGCCATTAATTAGCTGCGCACCATCTTTGGTATATTGACCACCCAACATTGATGAGCCGAACTCTTATCCATCGCCATGCACAAAGCACTTGGCCACAAAGCACGACACCAGAGTAATTGACGTGCATCAGCACTCCACGCGTGCACAAACCATGCAGCCACTTCAAAACATCTCAATACACGTGTCACCAGCATGATCCACCAATCGCTGTTGTCCTTACTATATGTATAACACAAGCAGCCGCTCTCCGAATCCCATGTCCTCTTTGATCTCTCTCCTAAGCTCTAACGGAGAAGGAGAAGATATCTGAAAGCCTAGTATCCCTCTGGTAGCAGCATGGTAACCGCAGTGGGCGAACCGCCGAGCATCCTGGACCGAGTGGACCGACTGGACGCCTTGCTGGGATATCTGGAGAGGAGAGAGAGCCGGGTGGCGGTGGCGAAGAGCCCACGCGCATCCACGACGTCCAGCGGGACGATCACCACGAGTGATGGCGGCAACTCGTCCGTCAACTCCTCCCCTAAGTGCTCGGCAAGAAGGCGGTGCCGCCCGGTCCACGACGTCATGATGGAGGTCCAGACCAAAGGCAACATCATGGACCGTGTCGACCAGCTCGAGTACCGGCTTCTGAAGGCGAGCTAGTTTCACATATAAATCTTCCTCTATCCATGTTTTACTCTTATCAATCTTACTCTCTGCAAGCTGAGCTAATGAGCTGTTATTTATTAGCAAGGACCGAGGAGAGTCATCACACACACACACACACATATAATTCTACGTCTGTTTGAGAAATTAAAATCTTATTTTGGTTTTGGGTGATGAATGGTTGGTTGAACTTTTGCAGTTGGAGGAAGATATGGAACACGAGAAGAAGAGGGAAGAGGAGGAGAGGAGCCCGAGAAGTGGCGACAAGAGAAAACATGGGAAAGGTTTGAAGAGTCTGGTGAAGTCTTGTGTGAAGGGAAACCTCAAGACCAAGGACTGAGTGAACCAATTCTTGTCGAGCTTTTTCTGGAGCTGGGTTTCGTTTCATCTGCTCGTTCCCTCAGGAAAATAACCGCCGTGTTTTTCCTACCTTGAGAGCGTCTTTAGGCTTTCTGTATAGTCGTCCAAAAGTAGGAGGGATGGATGGGTTGAGCTCTTTGCAGGAAGTCCTTCAAAGCGTCATGTAAGTATGAACAACAAATATTTAATAAGCAGCAGTTAAGGTTTTTGTATAGTATGGAGGGATGGACACGCACCTACGGAATCATTAGAGAGCACACATGCTAGTCAAAAGATGGTTGATAATATGATTTTTAGTTGATAATATGACTTGGCGAAAGTTCCATCAAGGAAAAAAAAAAATGGCGTAAGCAAAATAATTTTAAAAAATATTGCATTTATATACAGATTCTTTTAATTAACTCCTTAATATGCTAAATCTTCTTGTCCTTATTTCTAAATTTGTTATAAGTTGTTCTATATTATTCTGTGCCTTGTTTCTGGATGAAGTCAAACTGATTTATGAACTACAGGTCGATTTAATTGAATACCTGTTAGCGTTTCTCTGGGGAACTTGGAGTTCCAAAAATAATTCAAAAAAATAACTAGATTGGTTGAGGAAGACATCGAATCTTCTATAATAATGAGATTGATGTACGTGTTCCACATCAACGAGGATGATTGGCTAGACAGAAAGATGCTAATAGAGATCAAATGGAGTATAGAAAATAATATAAGTTCAAGTATCTTAATTTTTAAGAATTTTTGTCATTGTGACGCTATCATTTGACAGTTGATGAAAGGTTATAGTATTAGATTTTAGTAGAAAATGTCATGCTGGACTATAGGTATGTAGCTTTAAACTATATATTGTAAAGATGTCGCGTTGGAATATGATAAAAAGCTAAGTTATATCTATTTTTAATATAAAAATAGATTAAGATAAAATATAAAAATTTATTAGATTGATTGTCGAAGAATTCATACAGAGTATAAGTTTAATATTTATAGTAAAATAAGATATCCTTTGATGGAATTGTCAATTATGAATTCCAAATTAGGAAAACAATCATAAGACACTCGGCAAATGATAGAACATGATTCACTGCCAACCCCCACGTCAAAGAAGAAAAATATATTCGAGTTTGACTAGTTTTGCACTAATTCCTGCACTCATAGTAGAGTAGGCCACGCGCAATTCACGTGGATGGATATAAAACGAGCCTAGCCTGCGAGCTTGCATCTTAAAGAAGAATAAACATACGGAAAAAAAATTAGAGGCTAAAAAGTATTTCTTGGATGTCAGAAGCCCTTCGTGATAATTTCAAAGCATTCGGTAAAAATTATAAAACAATTTTATTTCAGAATTTAAAATATTATTAAGAATTCCAATTCAGAACTCCGAGTAAAAGCTCTGCTTGGAATGAGTGAGAATCTCACTTGAGAAAGCAGGATTCAAGTCCTAAAAATTAATCTCGAAACAATTTATAAGTTTATAATACTTTATAATGCAATAGTTATATTATTGCCATCATTATTATATTATAACAATGATATTATAATAATATTATTGCAATGTTATAATGATATTATAATATAATACTTTTATAATACACTAAATAATAGTGTGATATTATAATATAATAATGTTATAAAATAGTGTTATATTTTATAATAAAACTAAAAATTATATGACCTATTATAATATTTAAATTAAATATTTGATTAAATAATATATAAATTAAGAATACGTAATTTTTCATGATATAAAAAAAATCAGACAATTAAAAGCATTATGTAATATCTTTCATTTTTATTTTCTGATGCTTAAATCGCTCTTTCAGTTTGGTTGGCAACCATTATTAAAGTTTCATCAAAATATACTTACCCAATAATGAATAGTTTTTTACAACAAGCCCTCCTGGCAAAAGCTTTATTGTTCAAAACCGTACAGATAAAACCTTTACTAGCTACTTATAGCAATGCCAAACAAAACTCAAGCCTCCCAAAATATCCTAAAACTTTGTCTCCCAATTTTTTTCCTTTTTCTCAAAAAGAAATCTGTCTTCCCCCGAGCTGTCCGAGGGACGTTCATATTTGGTGCAACGAAGTTCGGGTTTACACTCGTTCCGGGGAGGCTGTCGGGTAAACATAGCAGCGTGACTAGTACGTGTACGTGCATGTGCGCGTGCGTGCACACATGGACATGGATGCACGTGTATAGACGTATGTGAGTACGTAGTATGTACATGCTTCTGTGCATGCGTTGCATGGACCTTACGGAGAGTGCGGAAATTAGTTCCCTCAACGCAAACGCAAATTTGTAAGCTATGTTTACCAACATTATGTAGGGAAACAAAAATCAGTTTGTAGGGCAACAAAACTCAGTTCACTAGACACCACAAATTTCCCGAAGTTCCAGCTCTCTCTTTGAAAGCGAGTTATCATTACAGGCACGCATGGATCCTGCACCAACACAATTACAGTAGGAATGGACTACAAGGATGGACATGCATCTCAAGGCTATAACAGCAGCTCCCCAGAAAATTCTGTAGTTTGGATCAAGCATATGAAATATTTCAAAGAAAACAAAGATGACATGTTACATGGAGTTCATTAGAACTCACCTTGAGCCCCTTGAAAGTCCCCTTGATCAAAATCAGCATCTACCACCCCTGTTTTTCTCAGCTTGTAGCTTTAAAAGCATTAAATTCTTTTGACTGGAACCGAGATGGTCCTCCAAAGAGCATTAATCCGTTCCATTCTTTCAGAAGAACTGCAAACTATACAACAAAAAGTTGACATTAATGGACGTGCTGAGTGTTCTCAAAATCCATACACTGCTCGAGAGCCATTCTGACTCGAAGCTGCAACACAGAAAAGGCCATTAAAAGTTAAAATCAACAGTAACTTGTATCAGGATGAAAAAGAAGCTTATATTCGGATGCTAAAAATATAAAACCTTGCAATCCAAGCAGGGATCATTGACCATAGTTTTTATTTGAGATATTATCCCAGCATCTCGGAGTCTTGCAACCCTAGTGGATGAGCATAAACTGTCTCGATAGGTTAGGTTAACTATGCACCACACAGAAGCCACTCTTAGTAAATTTTCCTTGCTCTGCAAAAACTTAATAATGAACAAGGGGCTGCCCCCGTTTGCTTGTGGTGGAAGAAGACAATTCAACACCACCTCCTTATGAAACTCATTCCCAGCCGCAATATTAGCAAGCAAAAACATTCCCTGAGGAAAAATTTATATGATTATACCAGGTCAAAGAGAATGAAAGCAACAACAATGATAATAATCTCCATACTTTGTAAGATTCATACAGCTTGTTCAATGCCATCATACTATGTCCCTTTAATAAACAAGACATGGATTGGAAGACGCTATTACTTCTATTGGTAGCAATTCTATGCACAATAAAAAGTTCTGATCAGATCTCTGAGGCTATGCATTGCAAACAGGTGCAAGACCTGGACTAAAGTATTAGCAGGTTCCATTTCTTGGACGCAAGTCCAACCAATAGGCAAGTAGAACTGTAAAGTAAGATAATTCTGGCCTATTTTCAGGCTCATTTTAATCTTACATCGCCCATATATTGAATACGCAACATAGCTATGAAATGAACATTTCCCTTTTGATATCTTGATAATAGTCTCATTTATCATAAGAATACCCACTTTAAAGCTACAAGTTGACTCTCTGCCAAAAAAAAAAGCTAGAAGTTGACTGAAGAATTTTGTAATTAGACATAAGCAGAAGACCGACCTGTATGCATACTCCTGGAGAGGAAGCACCATGTAATATTCTAGCAAGAGCATTTATAATGGCATTATCTTCGGCAAAAGCATGCTCAAAAGGGTCTCCACATCCATCAACGAGATTGCTAACCAGGGCCAAGGCCTGCTCTTGAATGGGATGTTCAGAATCTGCAGCACTTTATATCATTAATTGTGTATTCTACAGTTTAAAATATCATTTTATATTATTAATTATGTATTCTAATGTCTAATGTAGTATTATGAAGTAGGGTCAAAAAGAATATAGAATTACCACATATTAGGCTAGCCAGATTGGATGCTGTTAGCTCCATAAGAACACATTCTTTATCTGTTCTGTCTGCAAGGAACATCAGGTTCCTCAAAGCCCATACAGATTTTAGTCTGAGTGTTGGATCCATGGACTTGGATAGTTGAACAAGCTGTGAAACACCTCCACATTGAATAAAAACGGACTTTCGAGTTGCAAAGTTGACAGCCACATTGCAAATAGCACCAAGCGCAGCAACCTATAACAAAAAATATTACCCAGAAAATCATTCAAGCACTTATATACTGTCACTACAAAATTTTGACCTACCAACTAAAGGCAGTAATCAACAGCAGTACACTCCAGAACTATATGATGATGTCCGGTGCTAGATACATCATGCAGACTAGAATCCTTCAGTAAGGATGCCAGAATATCAACATGCTACGGACAGTTTAGGATATTGTCATTATTAGCACGATATTGCTCAGAACATTGAAATACAATATCAGTAGGGAACTAGCACAGACGAACAAATTGGTATTTGATTCTCATAAAGCAAAATAATCATAAACAGGAAACTTTGTAAAGATGGAGCTAAACATGAAGGTGGAGCCAAAAAGCCAATAGAAGACAGAAAATTCAGATTTATCCTTCATGCATGATGATATACAACTCCTAATGCGACATCTGTATGTTCTTTGACCCATGCAACTTGTTTTTCTCTTTCTTATTTGACCAGAAACTTTAAAACTTCCATACCATCTTTATTCAAAAGATGTAGTTTGTCCTTGATCTCATTTGTTTTCTTAGCAGGAGAGTTTGCTGCTTGGATTTGTATAGTCTTAGCAATCATTCCCTCAAATTCTTTAACCACAGATGCATTTGGACAATGAAAGGGTGATTCTTCAGGTGTCCCCTTTTTCCCTCAAATATGCATCTTTTTCTCCCATATAGCGAAGGAGCAATAATCAGTTAGGGCTCTAATAAGGGTTTGAGATCAGATTAGGATCGGTGTCTTAGGGCATGAAGGAAGAGGTCTAACAGGCACGGGTGGTGGCTGGCCAGTCCAATGTTATGAAGATAATATCGAGTCATGAATCATAGAGGGTGTTAGATCAGATCAAATTGTGGATCTAGTCAAGATGTTGACATTTTTCCCTAATTCTTTCAAAAATTTTGTAAAAACACAGCAATTGTGAAATTTGATAAAATAGTCAATTATAATGTTGAAAATTAAAAAAGCCAAACATATATGAGGTCTACTTTCCACCATCATAAGCCCAATAAAGCATATCTCATGAAAACAACATTATGTCCATCATTCAATATAACTACGTTCCACCTATCAACTCAAAATCCTAAATAGAACATTCTAGGAAGAAACGATAAGATTTTAAGAGATGGCGGTAAAAATATAAGAACTTGCCTCTTGCTTCAACTCCATCAACTCCTTTTTTTCACTTTCTATAGATTAGAAACCCTAATGACTAATGGGCTTGCTAACTTTATGCGCTTGAGGCTTATTGGTGATAATAAACAATTTTAAAAGCCATTTAGCCAGAAGTGAATTATATAAAATAATTTAATATACAAATAACATGATGAACTTAGGTCCTGTGATTTAAAGGATTGTGTGATTCGTTATATGATTTAAAATTTTGTTATCCTAACCAATCCCAACCCATGGATAAGATCCAGATTGCTTAGGGCTATGCAATCTTATGGATGCTAAGACTTCGATAACAATGGACAGGTCAAGAAAAGATGCATGGGAATTGGACGTGGATTTATCAAGCACAGATATATATAAGTAATTAGGCATCCAGGCATTTCTGAGTGAAATTGGGGACGAGTGATGCTAGTAAAATGTAGGATACGAAAAGAAGAAAATCAATTTCCAGCATTTGCTTCAGTCATATTTCAACCAATGAATAAGAAAAGAGGCACATCAATTGAGCTTCTCATTCCATTTTAAATTACATGCCTACATTTAGACATGAAGTATAGGAATATTGATACCTATACAACTAAACTCAACTAAGCCTTAATCCCAAACTAGTTGGGGTTGGCTACATGAATCCTTTGCTTCATTCTACTCACTTTAGGGCTGTACTTTTTGAAAGATGTTGAGATATCAAGCCCTTCCTTATAACTTCATCCCAAGTGAAAAAGACATTTATGCCATTGCTAGGGCTTAAAACTATGTCCCCAATGTAAAATGTGGGAATACTCAAACACTATACTACAACGACCTACAACACGTATACCATTTTTGTAGTCATCTACTTCACTCCATGATTCACATCTGCATTCTTTTGTTCACTGAGCATATGTAGCAGTGCACATGGGTTTGGGTCCAACCAAGAAGAAACCAAAATCAATGTTGAGGGGTCAGCTTTTTTGGGTCGATTTCAGTTCTAATTTTTTTGAAACCCAATTGGATTAGCTCGGGTCTAGTTTAGGGTTGGGTAACCTAACCCAACTCAAACCAGTCCATGCATGTATTATATAGACACACATACACATATGTGATTGTGTAAATATATGCACATATTTATGTATATGCATAAGAGATATATAGTATTGTATTAAAATTTAATTAAAATTTGCTTATGCTTGTACTAAACATTTGGATGACGATCACTCTTTTTTCTCCTCTTTTACTAAATAATTTTGTAGGTTCTCTCTTGACTTTTTGGTATTTAAAAGACAAACTTGTGATTAATTTGATGGATACGAACTTTGTTACATTAGTTTTTAATATGTTTTTTAATAAATCAATGCTTTATTTTCTTTTGTTAAAGAAAAATATTGACCCAAGAACCAACCCAATCTTAATTGGATTTGGTTAGGTTGGTTCACATTCATCGGTTTGCTTTAGGTTCCAAAAATCAAGAACCAATTGGGATTGGTATTGGGTCGGGTCCCAATTAGCTTCTAACCTATCCCAATTTGACCGATATGCACCCCTGAGCATATGTATCTGAATTTGAGGTGTACAGATATAATTTTATATTTGAGAAATATTTAACCTGAAGTGGAATATCCCACTTCTATTTATCCCTGAACAGCAATATTGTGCCCCCTACAAACAAAAGCATCAAACCTAGCTTCCATGCCAACCATTACTTAAACCAAGTTTACCACAAAAGGCTCTAAGAAAGTAGTACAAGCTATAACAAATGCTTAGTTCTCTTGGATCAAAGCATCAATCTTAAATAAGATCAACATTAATTATCATAATGGAAAGAAGAGAAAGGGATCAAAGAAGAAAGGATGGGTAAAAGAGCAAATAACATAGTAGAACGTCTGGTACTAACATCAAAATATTCCAGGCCCACTTGGGAGTGCCTAGCTTATCCATGGCTCAACCTAAGGGGCTGAGAAATTTAGGATTTTGCTTACATTATCCAACATATGAAAACAAGGTAGAAGGGAACAATTTTCTACTGACTGAAGGATAAATGTTAGTTTCCGAGGTCATCCTAAAAATACAATATGTAGGATTTTGTGTTAGGAAAAGGATTCCATAATATTGATCTAAAATCAAATTCAAACAGCAATACAGATAATGGCAAGTAAAACTATGAACGAGAAGATTAGAGGAGGAAAGAAAAGAGATAACAAATGAAAAGAGAAGAGAATATAAGGTAACAAAGGGGGAAATAGAGAAAGTAGGGGAGACAACAGAAAGAAACCACTTCACTTCAAGCTACAAATTTAACATATGATTATATTTGAATTATTCATGCTTCAACAGCCAAGATTGACTCTAATGAGAAACTCCATACCAAGGTCTGCCAAATTGATACCAGAGGGTGTACCAACTAACAACCGGTTCAGCACAATACAAATCCATACCATGCAATTCCAGAACGTACCGATGCAGAGAGAGTCAGAGAGAAAGAGGAAGGAGGAGAGAGAAAATAAGAGAGAGAGAGAGAGGGAGGGAGAGGATGGAAGGGAGGGGGAGAGAGCTCGAAAGCCCTCATCGTCGAGGGTGGAGAGCTCGAAAGAGAGGGCTCAAAACCCTAATCTTAACCACACAAGAGAGAGAGGGAGGGAGAAAAGAGAGGGAGAAATGGGAGGGACACATACCAGTGATGCCGATAGGGGAGGGCGAGCGATGTCAAGGGTCACGAGCGCGGAGGAAGGCAAGGGTCGTGAGCTCTAGGTAGAGGTGAGGCCATGGTTCAAATGTGAGCATGAGGGTTGAGAGCTCAAAGGAGAAGCAAATTGAATAATACGTCGAACCATGTTGGTAGCCAATCGGTCTGGTTCCATATACTATGAACCGACAGGTTCAACAAACCTTGCTCCATACAGTAGGATAAGGGGCACAAACACCCTTCGATATTTTCAATCAAACATTTTGAGCTCTAAGCAAAAAAAACAATGATTAACTTCTTGCTCTCCTTTAATAGAGAAACAAGAGCAGCATATAGAAGCAGAAGTGTCATAACTATGTAGATAACACCCAAAAAAAAATAATCTAGTAGATCCAAGCCATCCATACTTCCTCTCACAAGCAAAAATTAGAGTTTGGCTACGAATGTCATCAAATCATATGCTCCGCATGTCCTGAGATCATTGCACCACATGTGGCTAATGCAAAGCCTTTCACATCATGGTTTCACTTTTTCTTTCCCCTAATTTGAGAGCCAAGCATGGAAAACTATGTGAATGAGAACCATCCCTAACAACATCCCAATCCAATCTCTACTATCATTACCAAATTTCTTCGGCCCAACATACATGAGATTGTGAATCTCATATCATAAGCCAACTCCATAACAAAAAAAAAAAAGTATTACAAGCCTACTTCCCTCAAGAATATATTTAGGGGTCATTTGGTTGGGGGGAGTTGGGGTCTGGAATCGAAATGGGAATGGATGATTTCCATTCTAACCATTTGGTTGGGAGGAATCCTATTTCGATTCCAGGATGGAATGGGAATGGCCCAATCTACCAAAAACTCGATCCCTACTCTCCCTTAAGGATTCAAATTTCCATTCGGATTCTAATTCTGATCACGAAGCAAACATTTCAGGAGATTTGGCCATTTCGTTTTCGATTTCAATTCCGATTGTGAACCAAACACCCCCTTAATACACTCCACATTCAATCTTCAGTAAATACCCATGAAATAGTATATGAACCAAAGATGGTGGAACCGTTTTAAACCATCCAATTTGGGGTATACCAAGCCATACTAGCAGCAGACCAGGACAGTTTCGGCAAACAAAATGAGAAATCGATGATGGTGTTGAAAGGGAGAAGGAAAAAGGAAACGAGAGAGAGAGAGAGAGGGAGGGTGGCAAACAGCCAGTGGAGAGTGGTGGACAACCAGGCACTCCACCTCTGATTCTCTTGTTTTGAAAAAGAGGCTCCTTTTTATTTTTGAAGATTTTAAGTGAAGTCGGCTATCTTAATTTTAAGTTTTTCTTTTATTTTCAAAAAATTAAGTGAAGTCGGCAAAGGGTTAGCCGACTTCACTTAAAATCTTCGAAAATAAAAAGAAGCCCCCTTCGGGACCTTGAAGGAACTAGATCTAGGATTCCAGGGTTAGATCTTGAAACTTTTTCAAGATCAGACAGTGAAAGACTAAAATAAATCAAAATTTATCTTGTAAAACCAGAGAATCCCTAGATCTAAGATCCTATTACATGATTATTACATGGCATTAAATCAAAAATTAAAATATAAAAAGCAAAAACTACATGTTATTCATATCAACATGTTTCTATACTACATCTAATATATGTAAAATATAATAGATCAGATCTATTACCTTGCAAGTTAGATGTTCTAACTTTGCTGATCCGGGCTTGAGGATGATGTTGCGAGCCGCACACGCGTCCGGCTTTTAGAAGTCGTCCACACGAGCCCACGAATCACGATCAGAAGTTCTGGTCCAGAAAATCAGCACAGTATGCTAGTACTGCGCTGATCCTTCTTCGATGGTCGATCAGATGCCTCCTTCTTGATTTGAACTCTTCCAAAGATGACAAGTAGGAGGAGTTTTAGATGAGACACTCTCAGAAAACTTACAGATGGAGGAAGGGAAGAGATGAACCCAGCAACTCTAGAAGAAGATCCTCTTCTTCTTCTTTTTGCTCCAACCCAGACACCTAGTTTTGTGTCTATTAGATCTTCACGCCCCAAGACTCTTTCTCCTTGATTTTTGGACGCCCCAAAAGTCTCTCAATGCTCTGCAATCCACAAAAATTTCATGAAGAAATTCATTTTAAATAGAGAGATATGAAGAGTCCTTGTCTAGGTCAAATACCTAGTCAAGGATTATTCAAACAAGGTAAGACAAGGGGCGTCCAACTCTTGGGCGTCCCCTCCATTTTCTGCTGTGGACCACCAGCAAAGGATGCATATTATGTGCCATAAAAGCCACGAAAATCTCAAAAAAAATCTGGATAAAATCAGTGCCATAAGGAAAGAGTTTTGATTTCCTAAAACTCTACCTCATAGAATTTGAAATCCAAACTAATTCCTACTTTGACTTAATCCACAACCACATTCCATGTAAAAGAGAAAAAGAGGAAAGTTTTGGGCGTGCGTGAAGACCTGGGAGAGAGGGTTTTGTCGCACAAAATAAGAGAGAGTGGGCGTGGGATAAGAGAGAATGGGCATGGGGGGCTAAGGTGGCGTAAGGTGGAATCCTAGTCTTACTAAGATTCAATCTATGACTTGTTCAAATTTGGTTTCTCAAACCAAATCAAATCAAAACCAAATCAACCTAATTAAAATAGGTCTTAACCCAATTAAGAGCCTAATTTAATCAGATTAAATTAGATTTATATCTAATTTAATTTTCTAATCAAATTAAAAATTAGGTTGACCCAAGTCCTATTTGAACTAGGACTAGTTTTTCTTTGCACTTGGCTTATCCAATAAACCAATTGGACTTGATCCAATCAAATCTAAACCAAATCTAATTAAATCATATTTAATTAGACTTAATCTCAGTCCTTTAGCTTAATCAAATTAAGCCAATTAGCAATCGAATTGCTAATCGATCCTCCTGCAACACTTGCACTAGGTTAAATGTCAATCGTATTGATCATTTAACCCTAGAATGATTCTTAATCGTTGATCAACCATCCGATCGGATTGTAAACTCTAATGTGTATGACCTCATAGGTCCGAACCTAAGTCGGTAGCACAGAAACAAATTTCTGTACCAATCGAAGTGACCATCTAGCAATGGTACCCGACGACCGGATAGATCGAATGTGTAGAACAACATCCTTAGAACCCATGCGGATATAGTTTCCATATAATTCATCTCCTTGACCAAAATGCTCATAGGACACCTCAGAGTTCAACTGTCAACTCTGATCAAGTTGTCCACATTGTATTTCAAAGTATCAAATCCATCTGATGGATTTTTTTGACCAAGGTTTTGCTAAATTGAAATACAGCGACTCATTTTTCTCCAACTCTTGGAGTGGTCAATCCCATCTCGATCACACTCTGACTTCACAAGTACTTGACTGTGCCCAGAAATCTTCCGTCACTGAATTAAAAATTCAGTTAGTCCAGTACCAAAGCACAATGAATTGCTTGCAAGTCACTGAGGCGATCTCAGATCTAAGGGACACTTATACTTATATCCCATCAGAGACATTCTCGACAGCAGAATGCTCTGAAGTTGGTCACGTTCAATGACGATATACCCTTACATCTCACCTGTATGCCATATTAGTGTCTCCACACTCCTTGGTTAAGAGGACAACCAATCCATATGGCCTACAGCGACCTATGCTCGACAGAAGCTGTCGTCCTTATTAACAGCCTATCATTTGGTCGTGAACAGTTTTAAGGACTAATCGATAAATCCTCTCTTTATCTAACTTAAATAGTCCTAAGGACTTCATCACAACAACGGAGTTCATTAGAAGATGAAAACTTGTGATGAAAAATATCAAAAATATATTTTATTTATTAACAAATCAATTACAATACAAGATTGCTCAACCGTCAATAGGTTGACGATTGGCTTTTGGGACATATTTTTCAACAACTCCCACTTGTCCTAAAGCCACTTGGCACAGTATCTAATACCTATCTTCGACTTGTGGTTGTCGAACTCCTTTATCGCCAGGACTTTAGTGAAAGGATCGACCAGGTTCTCCTTTTCGTCGATCTTCTGAAGGTCGACGTCACCTCGATCCACGATCTCTCGGACCAGGTGGAAGCAGCGCAAAATATGCTTCGTCCGCTGGTGTGCTTTGGGTTCCTTCGCCTAAGCTATGGCACCAGTGCTGTCGCAGTAGAGCAGGACCGGACCATCGAGGGAGGATGCTACTCCGAGCTCGATGATGAATTTTTTCAGCCACACAGCTTTCTTCGCGGCATCCGATGCTGCGATGTACTCCGCCTCACAAACAGAGTCTGCCATAGTATGCTGCTTAGAACTCTTCCAGCAGATGGCTCCACCATTCAGAATAAAGATATAACCCGACACGCTTCTGCTGTCATCATAGTCAGATTGAAAGCTGGAGTCTGTGAACCCCACAAGTTTCAGATCTGACTCGCCATAAACCAATCATTGGTCCTTAGTATTTTTCAAATACTTAAGGATGACTTTAACCACTTTTCAGTGATTTTCTCCAGGATCAGATTGGTATCTACTCACTACTTCTAGTGAGTATGCCACATCTGGTCTTGTACATGTCATGGTGTATAAGATAGATCCCACGGCCGAAGCATATGGGACTCTACTCATACGTTCTCTCTTCAGGAGTTGTCGGACAATCCTTCTTAGAGAGAAATTCCGTGGCCTATTGGTAGATAGTCCTTCTTGAAATTCTCCATGCTGAACCTCTTCAGCACAGTGTCTATGTACGTGGACTAGGATAACCCAAGCATCCTTTTAGATTTATCCCTATAGATCTTCATTCCTAGGATGTAGGATGATTCACCCAAGTCCTTCATAGAGAACTGCGATAACAACCAAACTTTTATTCCCTGTAGTGCGGGGATGTCATTCCCGATTAAGAGAATGTCATCCACGTACAAGACAAGGAATACCACAACTGGACCATTTGCCCATTTATAGATGCAGGGCTCTTCTCCGTTCTTAACGAAGCCATACGTTTTGATCACCTTATCAAAACGCATGTTCCAACTCCGAGAAGCTTGCTTCAATCCATAAATGAATCTCTAAAGCTTGCACACCTTGAACTCATCTATGGATATAAACCCCTCAGGTTGTATCATATACACCTCTTCGATTAGCTCTCCATTCAGGAAAGCTGTCTTTACATCCATCTGCCAGATCTCATAATCCAGATGGGCAGCTATTGCAAGCATTATCCGAATGGATTTGAGCATTGTCACAGAGAAGAACGTCTCATCATAGTCAATACCATAACGTTGACGATATCCTTTGGCAACCAGACGGGCTTTATAGGTCTCCACCTTTCCATCTGCGCCCCTCTTCCTTTTGAAGATCCATTTACAGCCAATAGGTTTAACCCCTTCAGATGGGTCAACCAATGTCCATACATCGTTGACCTTAATAGACTTCATTTCGGATTGCATGGCTTCCAGTCATTTCTCGGAATCAGGTCTCTGCATTGCATCCATATAGGTGATCGGATCCTCATCGTTCTCATCGAGTTCGATGGGATCACCGTCCCGGACCAAGAAATCATAGTATCTGTCCGACTGACGCGGTACTTTACCGGATCGCCTTAATGGTGCAGGTACATTGGGCTCCGGATCTGATTTAATCAAATCCGACTCAGGTTCAACTATTGGTGTCGGTCCTTCTATCTGTTGAATTTCATCAAGTTCAACCTTAGAGGCAACGGTTCCTTCACCAAGGAACTCTTTTTCTAAAAAAGTTGCTTTAAAGCTGACGAACACCTTTTGTTCATCAGCATGGTAGAAAAAATATTTTTTGGTCTCTTTGGGGTACCCTATGAATGTGCATTTGTCAGACCTAGATCCAAGTTTATCTGTAACTAACCGTTTGACATAGACCGAGCACCCCCAGACCCTAAGATGTGAAAGTACTGGCTTACGTTCTGTCAATATCTCATATGGAGTCTTAATTACAGACTTACTTGGAACCCTATTTAACAGATAACAGGCCGATTCGAGTGCATATCCTCAGAAGGATATCGACAAGCTGGCAAAATCCATCATGGATCGGACCATGTCTAACAGAGTCCGATTTCTCCTTTCAAACACACCATTATGCTGTGGTGTTCTTGGAGGAGTCCATTGGGAGAGAATCCCATTCTCTCCTAGATATGTGAGAAACTCACCAGAAAGGTATTCCCCTCAGTCAGATCGAAGAGTTTTAATACTCTTCCCAGTTTGTTTTTCTACTTCATTTCGGAATCGTTTGAACATTTCAAATGAATCCGACTTATGTTTCATCAGATAGACATCCATATCTGGATAGATCATCCGTGAAAGTGATGAAGTAGAAATATCCACCTCTAGCACTTGTGCTCATGGGCCTGCATACATCAGTATGTACTAGGCCCAAGAGCTTAGTAGCTCTCTCACCTTTTTCAGTAAAAGGTGACTTAGTCATTTTATCAAGAAGACAGGATTCATAGATTGGAAGTGATTCACAATCACTGACTTCGAGAATTCCCTCTTGAGTCAATCTGTTTATCCTGTTCTTATTTATATGACCTAACCTACAGTGCCATAAGTAAATATCTGATACACTATCTAATCTAGGGTGCTTGCCAGTGGAATAGACTACATTAACAGGTTGTGATAACATATACACACCATTGTTCAAATGTCCACAAAAAATAGTAACACCATTCATAATGATATTACAAACTTGTTTCTTTATTGAAATTTCATAATTATTTTTGGCCAGAAGGCCTACAGAAATGACATTTAAAAAGAAACTGGGACAGAAATGACAATCATTAAGAACAACGGTATGGGACTCAAATACAAGTTTCAAGATTCCTAATGCTAGAACTGGAACTGATCTTCCATCTCCAATATTCAGGAACCTCTCGCCTTACTCGAATCTCCTACTGACCTGCAACCCCTGCAACGAATTGCAAATATGGTAAGGACTACAGGTATCCAATACCCAGTCAGTTATATCACAAATAGAAAAATTGCAAGGAGTTATCATATAAATACCTTGTCCAGCAATAGCTTGCTTCTTTCTCTGCCTGTTCGGATCTAGGGAGGCAATGTACTGAGGACAGTTTCTTTTCCAGTGCCCCCGCTTCTTGTAAAAAAAGCATTCAGCTTGACTCTTATCGGGCTTGATCTTTCTGGTCTGGTCCTGCACTGATGTCCCAGCCTGAACTTGCACCTTCTTTACTTTCTTCTTCTTTTTCTTCTTCCCTTTCTTAAAGGGTCGAGAACCAGAAGACAAACCTCCCACTAAGTTCACCGACTCCTTGTGGAGTTGGTGATCCTTCTCAAAGTTCTGAAGCAACCCCAGGAACCCGTGGTAGTTTACTTCAGGCTTTGTCATTCTATAATGAGTGAGGAATGAGAGATAAGAGTTGAGCAGCGAGTTCAGTATTGCATCTTTCCCAAGCTGCTCATGCAAGAGAAAGCCGAGCTTGCTCAAACGCTCCATCAGCTCGATCATGTACAATACATGATCAGTGACAGAGGCACCATCCCGCATTTTGGCGTTGAAGATGGCATAACTAGTCTTGTGCCTTTCCACGTCATCGGGTATGCCAAAGGCATCCTCCAACACTTGAAATATATCCTTTAACTGAATCGTCTCAAATCTGCGACTGAACTCGTCGCTCATGGCAGCCAGCATGATGCAGCGCACCGTGGTCCGGTCACTAAGCCACTTCTGGTAAGTGTCTCTGACTGTTCCACGTACATTGGCAACTGATTCCTCAGGTGCAGGATCCGTTATCATATACAAGATCCGTTTATGCTCCAAGACTATCTTCAACTTTCAGTACTAGCTACCGAAGTTGGGTTCCACCAACTTATCATTGTCCAACAATGATCGGAGCGATAGGAAAGTGGCCATATCTGCACAAAGGAAAACCATAACCTAATTAGTAATTGATTCATTAAACCTAAAGATTTGAACTTTAATCAAAAAGTTTCTCTCACTATTTTATTCGAATTGGAGGGATTATCCTAATTCCTTAATGGGTACTAGAATCCACTTAGACTGCACACAAGTCCAACTTTGGTTGGCCAATCCATGTACATCTAAAGGTAGGTTCATAACCAATTGTTTCTCTAAACAATTTCTAGTAATTTTAATTTTGCCCGTCCCTAATCAGTAGGCTTTGGCCTCTACTGAAAAGGTCCGGTTAGGTCTAACCATTAACATGACCATACTTGGCCCATCTAGCCAATGAATGATTAGGCCCAACTTTGGTTGGCTAATCTAACCACTATTTAGAAAGATGCAGTCAAGAAATCATATTATGAATGACAAGTCCATCAGCCTATAAGCACCAGGCCTTTGGGCCTCCAATGATTATCCAACTGATGGATCCATTATCGTCCACTTAATGGGAGGCTATGATCTAGTTATCACCATAACTATTTCATTTTAAGGACCTAATAATTTTAGAGGATTTAATTGATTTAGAGGATGAGGTTAGATGAACCACCTTATCATGATCCTCCCATTGGCTTTACCAAGTCAGCTTAAGGGAAACCATTAAAAGGGCTGGTCTAAGAGCACCTAAATCAGTCACACTGATTTACCTAGCTGACATAGGTCAGCTCGAATAGTCAAGTAATCCGATCAAAATATAATTTCACCAAGAGGCCAGACAAGTTCGACCGGTGGGAGGATCTGCCAAAGCTTGCCTTAGACACCATCAGAAATGGCCAGATAAGCGGGCTGCCAATTAAAAACCATCGGTCTGGTTTACCTTAGACACCAACTAGTTTAATTAGTTTCGATTAGATCAACCTAACAGTTCGTGCTAGACCGCTTAGCCAAGAATCAAGTCCATTTGGTTCTCGTTAAAGACATGGACTTGATCAACTACAACTATTGTAATTGATCTAGAGAATCCTTGACCTAATCTAAGATAACAATTGATTAGATTTAGTCAATTCTCTAATTAAGTCCATCTTTAACCTAACCTTAGATCTAACCCAATTAATGGACCTAATTCCCACTAACCCATTAACCCAATGTGTTATGGTTTGTGTCTTAAGTTCTTCAATTCACAATCCTAGAACCTAATTAAACAACTTCTTAATTCTCAATTAAGTTTTGGGCTGAGAGTTGGGGTTCGGCTTTTTGAAAACAATTTTCATGTTTGTAAAATATTTTTACAACATGGTTCTACCAACCAAGTTGCATGTTTGATTCATAATCAAAATGCAAGTAAAAAAAAGCATGAAACTACTTTAGATCTAATCTAAACAGGTTCATGTAATTGAAACAATTTCAACTTTAAACTGCGCAAATTTCTCAGACAAATATATGATGATTTTTTGCGCGAGAATTATTAACAAAGAGATTTCATTTTAGATTTAAACACCCTTTAAATCTAATAAATCATAAATTTAATCTAAATCACATCTAACAAATTTATGATTAAAGATAAATCTATACAAACTAGGACAATCTTTGTACTGTAAGGGGTAAACCTTACAGCAGGACAACCTACAGTTCATGATTGATCTAAAAATTTTAATTTCAGATTTAACAATCAGATTATAAATTAGATCTAATCTAAGAAATAATCTAAGCATGTATAAATAATCATGTAATAAACAACCTAGACTCTGATACCAATTGAGGGAACCAGATCTAGGGTTTCAGGGTTAGATCTTGAAAGTTTCAAGATCAGGCAGCGGAAGACTAAAATAAATCAAAATTTATCTTGTAAAATCAGAGAATTCCTATATCTAAGATCCTATTACATGATTATTACATGACATTAAATCAGAAATTAAAATATAAAGAGCAAGAACTACATGTTGATCATATCAACATGTTTCTATACTACATCTAATGTATGTAAAATATAATAGATCAGATCTATTACCTTGCAAGTTAAACGTTCTAACTTTGTTGATCCGTGCTTGAGGATGATGTTGCAAGCCGCACACACGTCCGGCCTCTAGAAGTCATCCACACGAGCCCACGAATCACGATCAGAAGTCTTGATCCAAAAAATCAGCACAATATGCTAGTACTGCACTGATCCTTCTTTGATGGTCGATCAGATGCCTCCTTCTTCTTGATTTGGACTCTTCCAAAAATGAGAAGCAGGAGGAGTTTTAGATGAGACACTCTCAGAAAACTTACAGATGAAGGGAAGAGATGAACCCAGCAACTCTAAAAGAAGACCCTCTTCTTCTTCTCTTTGCTCTAACCCAAACACCTAGTTTTGTGTCTATTAGATCTCCACGCCCCAAGACTCTTTCTCCTTGATTTTTGGATGCCCCAAAGGTCTCTCAATGCTCTGCAATCCACGAAAATTTCATAAAGAAATTCGTTTTAAATAAAGAGATATGAAGAGTCCTTATCTAGGTCAAATACCTAATCAAGGATTATCCAAACAAGGCAAGACAAGGGGCGCCCAATTCTTGGGCATCCCCTCCTTTTTCTGCCGTGGACCATCAGCAAAGGGCGCATATTATGTGCCATAAAAGTCACGAAAATCTCAAAAAAAATCTGAGTAAAATCAGTGCCATAAGGAAAGAGTTTTGGTTTCCTAAAATTATATCTCATAGAATTTAAAATCCAAACTAATTCCTACTTTGACTTGATCCATAACCACATTCCATGTAAGAGAGAAAGAGAGGAAAGTTTTGGACGTGCATGAAGACCTGGGAGAGAGGGTTTTGTCGCACAAAATAAGAGAGAGTAGGCATGGGATAAGAGAGAGTGGGCGTGGGGGCTAAGGTGGCGTAAGGTGAAATCCTAGTCTTACTAAGATTCAATCTATGACTTGTTCAAATTTGGTTTCTCAAACCAAAACCAAATCAACCTAATTAAAATAGGTCTTAACCCAATTAAGAGCCTAATTTAATCAAATTAAATTAGATTTAAATCTAATTTAATTTTCTAATCAAATTAGAAATTAGGTTGACCCAAGTCCTATTTGAACTAGGACTAGTTTTTCCTTTCACTTGGCTTATCCAATAAACCAATTGGACTTGATTCAATCAAGCCCAAACCAAATCTAATTAAATCATATTTAATTAGACTTAATCTCAGTCCTTTGGCTTGATCAAATTAAGCCAATTAGCAATCAAATTGCTAATCGATTTTCCTGCAACACTTGCACTAGGTTAAATGTCAATCGTATTGATCACTTAACCCTAGAACGATTCTTAACCGTTGATCAACCATCCGATCGGATCGTGAACTCTAATGTGTGTGACCTCATAGGTCCGAACCTAAGCTGGTAGCACAGGAACAAATTCCTGTACCAATCGAAGTGACCATCTAACAATGGTACCCGACGGCCGGATAGGTCGAATGTGTAAAACATCCTTAGAACCCATGCGGATATAGTTTCCATATAATTCATCCCCTTGATCAAAATGCTCATAGGACACCTCAGAGTTCAACTGTCAACTCTGATCAGGTTGTCCACATTGTATTTCAAAATATCAAATCCATCTGATGGATTATCCTGATCAAGGTTTTGCTAAATTGAAATACAGTGACTCATTCTTCTCCAACTCTTGGAGTGATCAATCACATCTCGATCATACTCTGACTTCGCAAGTACTTGACTATGCCCAGAAGCCTTCCGTCACTGAATTAGAAATTCAGTTAGTTCAGTACCAAAGCACAGTAAGTTGCTTGCAAGTCACTGAGGCGATCTCAGGTCTAAGGGACACTTATACCTATATCCCATCAGAGACATTCTCGACAGCAGAATACTCTGGAGTTGGTCACGTTCAATGACGATATATCCTTACATCTCACCTATATGCCATACTAGTGTCTCCACACTCTTTGGTTAAGAGGACAACCAACCCATATGACCTACAGCGACCTATACTCGATAGAAGCTGTCGTCCTTATTAACAGCCTATTATTTGGTCGTGTATAGTTTTAAGGACTAATCGATAAATCCTCTCTTTATCGAATCTAAATAGTCCTAAGAACTTCATCACAACAACGGAGTTCATTAGAAGATGAAAACTTATGATGAAAAATGCCAAAAATATATTTTATTTATTAACAAATCAATTACAATACAAAGTTGCTCAACCGTCAACAGGTTGACGATTAACTTTTGGGATATATTTCCCAACAGACCTCTGTTTCAAATAAAATAGACGAACTAGATGTGGAGCCCCTCCACGTGGCTCCTCAAACCTCCACTAGCTTTCTTGCTCCCTTTCTCCCTCTCCCTCTCCCTCCCTCCCGTTCTCCCTCTCTCTTTTCCTCTCTCCTATTCTCCCTCTCCCCTGCCCTCTCCTAGCTTTACTGTGTTGGTACGGGCCCCACACAAAATGGCACGATACCATACTGAACCATGCCACTAGGCAACCGACACAGGCCCCAGTACCAGCATGGGTCCTTAATATGAAGTAAAATGGGATGTATATTTATCAAATTGACTGCAAACAATCTTAATTGATGGGATCTAAACCATTCCTAAGATGCTTCTTTAATAAATCATGTGCATCACATATGATGATATCTGGTTAATCATGACATAGAGGCATGCATATGTAGAGATCGTGGTACTAAACAAATTAGAGTGTTTGCAATCACATTTATACAGACTGGAAGTTGGCATCCACATGTTTAATCAGTTAATCAAAGTGTATAAGACTTGCCAAACTCTCAATCAGGACAGGGCTGCAATATATGGACCATGATAGAATGATAATCAACTTGAACCAACAAATTTTCCTGGCTAAACCAAGGCCCATATCATATAGAGAGCTTTTTCTGTAAAAAACGTTATTTTCTTTTATAAGATTTAACATACATGGATGTACAGAATTTCTCATAGACACTGACCCCATCACCTGCTTAAGTTAAGACAATGACTAGGCTAAACAAAGAAGAGTTAATAATGATATGCTCAAACATAGGGCAGCTATTTCAAGAAGAAACTCATTAACAAATATATGCATACCTGTACTGAACTAGATTCATCGTGCAAAAGCTGGACCAAAGGAACAACAACAGTTTCACTGGAAAGATGGCCTGCACTCAGATTCTAAATCCCAGCCTATCAATAAAGAACCTAAAATTTTTAACAGAAATTAAAAACAACAAAACAAAATTGTACAGGTTACAAACCTTCAGTGACCGTGAAATGTTCCTGATACAGCAGCATGCTGCAATACGAACGTCAGTGCAATCATGCTTCAATGCATCAACAATAAAGTTTAACACCTGTAACATCATATTTTAGTCAGATAATAAATGCATACGAAGAAATCATAAGCAAGGACCAGCATGCAAAATTGTACTAATCATGACAATGTTGCAGAGAAATTTATCAGGTATAGATTGGACAGAACTACATTGAAATATAACATGTATTTCTATATCAGTATAGATTAAAAACAGGCTTGCTGAATTTACAAACATGCATGCTGAAAGGGACATGGCAGACTACACAGGAAAAATGAAGGACAGGTATACATACTTCATTTTTCAGTTCTAGATTTTTTATAATACAAGTCAGAAACAATCCTGGTGTTTAGATCCAAAATCATGTAGCATCTTCCTCTTTGCACCGAAGCTTAAATACCATTGTTCCTTCACAGGGCAATGTTAATCCCTATACATTTTCTCTTTTAGAAGTTGATATTGCTAATATGTTCACCATGTCTTAGAGATAGCTGATCTTGATAATTGAGTCCAAAATGGTAAAGCACTGTCTCAAATAACTAATTGGAAATATAAGCATCTTTCGGTGTAGTCAATAGGACTAACGCCCATGGAAACAGAGTGATGGCTCATATACTTTCCATTTACTTTGTTAATAATTCTCATCTGGCTTATTTGAGGTCTGACAAAAATGAAGGCCGATATGGTAAGAGTTACAAGCACATAAGAAATGCTGTCAAGTAAGCCATGGCATGAAGAAGACAATATATTGCAACCATTATCGATCACCAGGAGTCAAGTTCCAGGTGTCATACAATTATCGGGTGGCTCAAAGTTTCTGAACAACAAACTTCTTAGATATGGAATCAGGAATAAAAGAGAGGTGGATAACATAGAAAACATCATACTCACCTAGTAAAGGACCAAATAAGAATGATAATTATAAAATAGCTATGAATAATGGATGGTCTTAAAAGCACCAAACAAAACTAAGTGTAGTCATTTTTTTCTAGGCCAATGGCTATTATGTTAAACATCATCTCAAAAGTAATTTCAACAATCATCCTTCGGCCTACTTAGGCATGAATAAGTCAAATGTTCACCAGTTTCCAAAGAAAACCTGAATGTGAATCAACTAATTTCAACAATCATCCTTCGACCTAGTTAGGCATGAGTAAGTCAAATGTTTCTGTCTACTTAGTCAATTTTCACAGGTGCATGAACACAGACATAGCAGAGTATGTAATATATGTGAACAATCCACTATAACTTAGCAACTTAAGAATAAAAATGTAAATGATAATTTATCAGAAATGGGTTGAACATATAGGTGCTAATCACTCTCAATCTAGTTTTCCAGTGAATCAACAAACCTGCAGAGATAGAAGCTGAGATCTACACTTTTCCAATTTTGAGCAAAGTTCAGCTAGTGCAAGCAATATTCCCTGGAGACGCCTAGCCTCTATCGGACCCTTATATAAGAAATTGCAGAGCCTATCAACTGTATTAATAGAAACGGCCTGCTTATGTAACTCCTCCTCATCCATTATTAGATTTGTCAATGCAAATGGAGCCTCATCCCCTGCTTTACCAGGTTCTTCAAGGAGCTCGATCAATATTAGTATTAATTTAGTTTTGATTTGCATCTCTTGCACATAACAAGGAGAAGCATGTCTGATAGTAATCAAGCATATACAGGCAAGCAATCTTGTCCTAGGATACCTGTCCTGTATTAACTCGATCAAAGAACTCAATGCCTTCCCATTGTCGATACATGCAAATTTTTGAGCAACTTCAGAGTTATTTCTGACAATTGCTTCTATAGATTCTAAACAAGCATCCCTTTGATTTAGAGGTCCCCCAAGTAATTTAACAAGCCTCTGCAAAATGCCAGCATCGTAGAGTGCCTTCTGTTCTTCATTTCTTTCACAAGAGTGTGCTATAATACTTGCTGCAAGTTCAGTCACATTTTCATTCTCTCTGTATAAAAGTGACAGAAGAAATTTCATGTTTTTCTCTTGAAGTACATCATATTTTGGTGTCAACTTTGACTGGAATATCATTCTAAGCGACCGTGCTCCCGCATCCACAACCTGTAAACAAACAAAATCAACCAAGATAGACCAAGAAATTTCACATAAATACTAGAACGCTGACATAATTGTTACTTTCCATGATTATCATCCAGAATTACTAGTTTAAAACCCACAGTAGAATAATTTAAAATCGTCATGCTGCATAAAACAAATGCAATTGAACATGCAAAATGTAATACATTCATCTACATACATTAAATCTTCACATTCACAATGGGTTTAGTGGTGGATTCCACTTGTTATCACCCTTCTCGTACTTGGCTTCTCCTCTATCTCAATCTCTTCCCCTCGTTGATTAACCCCCTTCTGTTTCCCATGCTATAAGTTCTCACGTGTTGCTGAATTTGCCCCCTCCCTCTCAACTAACAAGCATTGGTGGAATTTCCCCTTTGTTGGACAGAAAGCAATCAAATGTATTTTTCATTTAGAAATGGACCTGGAGATTTACACTTAAGGAACAAATTTCCTCTTTATGACATATCTAAAAATAGCTACAGATATAAACTTCAAATCTGCGAGTTTGAGAACATTTAAATAATCATCTGTAGCTCCATCTAATACTCTAGTTTCACTCCCAATATGTGATCTCATCGCAAGGTCATCTTGACATACATCAAATGCTCCATAGTTGAATCCCTAAGATATTATGATGTCCATTCAAAATATAAATAATTATTTTAGCGCCATCTAACACTCTAGCTTTACTTCCAATGTGAAATCTTGTATAAAAATCATCCGGGCATACATCAAATGCTCCATAATTGAGTCCCTAGGATATCATGGCATCCATTACATTTAAGACTCCAACAATCAAATTATTCATTCTTTATGTTCTTTGATCAAGTTGTTGATGTGTTTAATCAGATGTTAGATGGTGCAAAATGATGGATCTATCTCTATCGTGGATAAATATGATTCCAATGCAACTATGATAATGATTATTAAGCTCCTTTATCAATCAAATTTTGAGAGCAGAGGATGATTGTTAGATTGGATATTCAATTCTGCCTCTTCAGGAAGGCCTGATTAGTGATTACTTTTGATTGGATATTAACTGTTAGACTCTTTCATTCATCTGATTGTCTTCATCAGACCTTCCCTCACTGAATGAGATGACTGCTTCTTCAAAGTCATGATCTGAAAAGCACCGCATAAAAGTGCTGGATGTCTTCTTCTGCAAGAGACCTTAGAAGTTAGAATCTTCTTCTTCAACCTCTTCACAATAACTTCAAAATGAGCCTTGATGTCATGAAATCAATGTACAAAAAAAAAAAAAAAAAAAAAAAAAAAAGATCTGTTTGCTGGATTAAATACATGAATTCTACATGATTTAAAATATGTATTTAGAAAAGAAGGGATAACATAGAGCATAGGGCTTTTAGTTAAGTTTACAATCAAGAAGAAGTGCATTGCATGAAATATTTCAGATTTTTATAATTAAAGAAATAAAAATTTGATTCAGAACTTTAAATCCAACAAATGCTTTACAATCAAGAAGAAGTGCATTGCATGAAATATTTCACATTTTTATAATTAAAGAAATAAAAATTTGATTCAGAACTTTAAATCCAACAAATGCTGAACTTTTCAAAGGCACCATATGCAACCACTATGATCCACATCCTTAATTCCGTAAGGATCCTAACCTGTATAGACCCTAGACCTGCAGTAACATTTTTCCTACAAATAATGGAAAACTAAAAAGGAAAGTCAATCTAGGATATTTTCCCTGCACTGAGAACCATGGGACTTAAAATAATTTCAAAAGATACAAAATAGAAACAGAAAAGTGTTCTTAATTGTACTAACTTTCAAGATGCATCACCCTCTCAAAGTTCTTGATCTCTTCCATCATTTGGAATTTTAATGATCTCTCAACATCCCAACCATCTGTAAACAAGCTGTCTTGAAAAGCATGACAAAATAGGCTAAGGAAGCTAGATTATTGTTTGATGCACTTCGTTCAGTAACATCTCCAAAATACATTACATCATATCTACCAATTGGGAGGCTTCAACAAATCTTGCCTCCACAGAGACTCCAATTGCACTCCATCAGTCATATCTGTTGTCCAAGGTACTTCTTGCTCCTTTCTAAGAACTACACTACTGGGCTACTCACACTATTAACCTTAAATGCCTCCATCCATACTAACTGCACTGCACCCTTGTTGAATATTATATTATAGGACATTAGGACTTTTGACAGCATAACCACACATAACTATATCCTAATAACTCCACCTTTACATGTTCTCTATTTTAAATTTACACTATCATCTATAAATTGGTCATTGTTGCCCATCTCTTGCCAGGAACTCATCACTCCTTGATCTAGTCCCGATGGTTAACTAAATCAATCATATATTTTTATAATCTACTTAATTTTCTATATGTTTTTATAGCTTGTTGGATCTCACAACATGTGGTTTTTACCACATTCTGATTCTTAATTTATGGGACCATAAACTAGATCATACATCCATATCTGATCTTCCACATATTTTATCCAAATATTTTGAGTCTTATTCATTTTAACCATATCGGCTGCAAGTCAGCTAAATGCTCAGTTGTTCCTCCATCCACTGAACAAAATCTGTTGCTTCTTTTGATTGTTCTACTCTAACAATTAGGGAGATGACACCACATCTTCTTCCATGGTAGTTTTCTAACTTTGTTTATTTCACCAATGATTACTTATGCTTTGATAAGGTCTATCTCATGCATTTAACAATTGATATTATTTCATGAATTCAGCAACTGTGTTCTCGGATTTAGCTCCAAGCATAAGAACAACAATTACCAGTCTTTCTTCTCTTTTTTTCAGCATTTGTGCAGACCAAGGCAATCCTTAGAGGGGTTGATTTGTTACCACAATGTGCTCAAATGGATTTATACAAGACCTAATGTATGAGTTTTAGGAAAACACTTGTTTGGTTTCTTTTTAGAATGACTTTTTTTTGAGAATAGGTCTCCTGTTTTTGTATAAAATCAATTTATGATCATCCATTTCAATAAAATACACATGAAACCAAACAGCCCTTTAGGGGTATCTTATTACTCTATTCTTAGCTAAGCTTCTCCTTGTTATGGATCATTGTAGCTCCAATTTTTCCACTATAGCCACAATAACCCTTGAGCAACTTCCAATTGTTCACATTTAAACTGGACAATCCAAAAGGCATTGTATGCTTCTCCCAACCCAATTGTCCCCCTTTAGAGTTCCGGTAATGATCTCTTTGATGCATCAACTCTATGGTTGAGCTCCTCACGAAGATGATGGTATCAGTGCTCCATTTTTTTGGAAACCCATCAACCACCCGATCATTTTGATTCTCTCATAAATGGCTCCTATTCTTCTAATTCAAATCCTCTCTTGTAGCCACTTATAACTATTTTATGGGCAACCGTCCCATCGAGAGGTCATTTAGCTTACACCTAAGCCTAATAAACTATAAGTAGGCATCACAGCTGGCAACTAGTATATGGTACATAATATTAAACATGAAATCTAACGCAAACATCTTAGCTGGAAAATACCTTGATTTGATAGATCAGGTCCGAAAGAACAAGAAATCAACCTGCTTGCGATAGACCCTGCCAAGTTTTGACCCCCATCATGCTAGAATAGGCATACCTCTTTTATCCGGAGTCAGAATCGCTTATAAGACCCTAATTCAGAAAGCTTTTTCCATGCTCTACAAGCCTAACCGCTCCGCCGTCACAACTAATTTCTGAGTCAGATTCTATTGTTTGACAAGTCAACAGGAGCCAAAGGATCCTAGATGAATTGAAAATCTTGAATTTTTCTATTTTATTTTGGATTGTTTATGCATTTTGTTAGGATTTTTTCATCTATAAATACGGCCCTTTTGGCCAATGTTATAGTCAGTTTATTTTCTCTGTTATTGAATCAAAACTCCAAAAGAGAGTTTCTTCTTCCTTTTTGCTATTCTCTTTGTTTCGTGCGTCTTTCATCTCTATTTTCCATTGAAGCATGGCCTAGGCTGCATCAAAATCCCACCTAAACCTCCATGTTAGCATCTGTGAATTACATTTTAAATTCTCAAAATCATTGCTTCTCATGAACCAATCTGCAGCAAATAGTGTTCACTTCACAGTTCCACATCAACAGCCCTTGGTCCTTGGACAATGCCATATCTATTATCCATATATTATCATCTAGGAAAAATGTATTTCACCATCCATGAAGACAGAAGATTAGAAATAAGGAACCTAAAGTGCCATTAGTGTATCTAGTACATGAAACCACTATTGCAACCTTTAGAATTAAAGATACGGAATAACTTTCAATAAATGCTCCTAAGTAGAAGACAAAAGAACATCAGCAGAGCCAGCAACATATCAAGAGATCAAGAATTTTCCTGCTTAACATCTCATTTCATCCCGTACAGTCCAATACATACTTGTATGTCTTGTGTTCTGGAAAGTCACCATATACCACCGAATTGCAATTTCGTCTGCTATGGACTCAAGAGTTTTAGACCCAAATAAAAAAAAACAGGATATAGAGAACTGATACTACTGCAAGGAGAAACATCAAAGCTTTCTTCCCACAAACTGCATTTGTTCTCCGCCCCAATCCCTTAACTGATGTGTCGCAATTACACCTTACACAACAATTCTTTGCATGCATACTGTTGAATATCAAGTATAATCTTGATAGTCATGCTCCACATTAAGCTGCAGACACTCTTCCATCAAAACCCACCTTATCCTACATCAGCTCCATAACACAACCAGTAGGGAATCAAAATGAGTTAAAATTACTGCAAAAAGGCATCTTTGCACCTCGATACTCTCCTAATAAGACAATTTAAACTCAAATAATATTAATAATTTAAAATAACCATCAGCAATTCCATCAGAATCAATTAATTCCACTCAATTTTCCTAGTTTAAAAAATAAAAAATTTCAAGAACCATGTTAACAACAACAGAAACAAAAGAAATTCATCCAAATAGTGTCCATCAAAATTACCTTCTCATCAGGGTGAGAGAGGATACGAGTGAGGTGAAGAACAGCGCCGGCATCGAGAACCGCCCGAACTCCATCCTCCACCCCACAAGCAAAGCTGCCTATCGCGGCCGCCGCCTGGACAATTAGGGCGGCATCGCCGCCGCCCGCGGCGGAGGCAAGAACGGAAACGATCCTGGGGACGGCGCCGAGGTGAAGGTAGAGGAGCTTCTTGGTCTTGTTTCCAATGATCTGGTTCTTCACCTCCCTCAGCGCCTTCAGCAGGGCCTCCCCCTCCGCGGCGGCGCCGCCCACGCCGAGGCGCTCCGCCAGCTCATCCGGCCGGTTTCCCGTCGCCGACGCTGGCATCTCCGGCGGCCGGGAAAAGCGAGACGGACCTTCGGGGCCGGCGTAATCGAACTCAGACAGGGACGGAGAGAGGCTCGTAAACGAGAAGAGAGTTCGACAGATTTGTTTTTTTTTTTTTTTTGGGTTATTTTGTTTTTCGGGGGCTTTATTCAGCATCAGCAGCACGTCGCCCACGAAGAGGCTACCGCCCTTAAAATAGTCTTCTTTTTTTTTTTTTTTTTTTTTTTCCTTCTCAGACCTCCATGGTATATCCCCAGGAGCATCATGTCTCGCAAGTCTTCAAGGACGGTGAGATCGGGGGCTCGTTTGGCTAGCAGTGGGTTGGATATGACTTACGAGCATTGCCCACTTTGGACACCGACGCCTTTAAACTTCGATTGGTTTTCGGCATACGGGCTTTTAAACCCCGTATAAACCAGGATAGCGGTTGTTATCCCGTAATCGATGAGGACGAAAGACTGATATTGCCCTTGCCACGTTAGCCCCTTGTTGGCTATGTATATTTTTTATTATTTTATTTTATTTTGAGAAGGAAAATGATTTTCCCAATGGATTCATATCATCTATGATTCACATGGCAAATTACACTATACACCATGTGTACTAACACAAATATGCACTACTTCAATCAGCTCATCTCCTACCCATGGATCAATCATCAAAATGAGTGCATGATGAGTGGAGTCCATAAAAAGAAGACAAGATGATCGATATAGTGTATAACTATGTAGTGCATGTGGCGTAGGATATAATTTTTTATTTTTCATTACCATTTGCCTTGTTGATTGCTCTGAAGCTTAATCTAAAGGCCTTTATAGTTGGTCATATGGATAATGAGGGAGATTGTGATCTTGGTTGTTTCATTATGCTGTGGAGGAATTTTGACATGTTTCATGGATACTCTACAACCAATTACTCTCAAGCTTAATGTATTACATTTTGATGTTGATTTGGCTATTGATCTTCCTTCAATATAGCTGAAGCTTATATTTCAGCATATAAATTTGGCAAATGGTAATACTTCATCCGTATTTGAAGAACTATATCAATGAAGCCACCTATAATTTGTAGGTCGAAGTATTGATGATAGTGTTTACCATTTATGATATCAGTGTTTGCTTTAACAATCCAATGCATCTGATTTTTAGGCTTGTTTTGGGACTTTAGAAATTTTGTGATGCAATTTTAATTGTTGTGTATAAGAGTCTAAATGAATTTTCAATTGTGTATTCCTTTTACTTTCTGCTCTAGAAATTATTTGACTTCATGAACTTGTAAATTTACTGAGTTCACATCTGCAGATCTTCCTTGCTGGGAACTTCTTTCATGTCATGTGGTGGCTATATTCTAGTCCTTTTGTTTGTTGCATGATGTTATATGCATTTGTAGATCTGTTTTTCTGAGTTCGCTCCTCTCTATCTTTTTTTCTCTTATCTCTTTTTTTTTTTTAATTTTTTTTTATTATTATTATTACAATTTATAGCACTTTGCATTGCTGTTATTGTCCCCCTAATCAAAAGAAATAGTTGTGTACTACATTTTATTTACCTAGTTAAATCATAATCTACCTTCATTAATACAAACACAATAATCGATGAACATGTGCACGGTAGCTATCACCGAAAGTGATTGTCTGCTAGTATGATATTTAGACCTATCACACCTATATTTTGTTTATTTGAAAAAAATAATAAACAAACGAGGGAACATTAGTTTCATATAACTTGAATTAAACTAATGTGATGTGCCTTTTTTTCATTTCCTACATGGATGACCTGTAAATTGCAATGTAATAAATAAAAGACGCTAGCCTTTATTTAGGGGTCTATGATGGTTCTTACTTGTGGTCAATATATGGAATTTACCTAAGAACTAGGCATTTGACCAGTATCCCTTATTTATATTAAGGTTAACTTTTACATAGAAGCCAATTTTTGGCATGAATTGTGTAAATAGGTGTATGCCGTGGGAGCTTAAGATCTCCCTCGTTGTCGAGTAGCAAACTGGCTTGTTGAAATAATCTAAGATTTTATGATTGGACTGAATGTTTAGACTGTATCTTCGCCTGGATAATCAAGAATGAGTACTTTTAAGGGTCCATCGTATATGAGCGTGTTAACATGATTTTAGATCATATGATTTTAAGGATCACATGATCTTAGGGAGATTACATGATTTTAAAAATCAAATGAGTTTAAGTGATCAAATAATTTAGGAATTACATGACAATCTAAATCAACTCATAATATTTTTTTTTGTTAGCATGATTCCGTCACAACTTATATTATTTTTCTTATATAGAATCTGTATATTAGTATATATAACCTTTGAGATGTATTAAATGTAACGACAAATACTAATTTTTTTCTCTTTCTCTTGTCTTCCTCTTCTTCTACAAATACTTTAAATATAGTATGAGAGACATCGATCACCTAATATGATGCCGTCATCTCCTCTACTTCTATTATGGCTGTCATTGCTGTGTCTAGAAGTATTGAAGACTCCTATTGCCAATCTATCATAGTGAATAACCACCTAAAGATCCTCTATTTTTTGGTGGATTCGTAGATCCTTAGTTCTTAGTAAATCAACATCCAAAATCCCATGTTCTTTAGTAGATTTGCAGATCCTCTATTTTCGATAGATTAACACCCAAAAATCCATTGCTTTCTAAATAATCCATACTCCTTTCTACTACCTTTCTCCTTCATTTTAGATCTTTCATTGTCTCGCCTCATCATCTCTAAGCAGTTTCTCTCTATTGTCAGTTTCACCAACTACCTTCCAGCTTCTGCACCGTGTAGTTTAAGGCCCTTTTTTTTTCTTTGTGAAGGCTTTATCTACGAGGATCATCGGCCTTCAGCACATCTTCTCTCCAATCATTGGCCCTCACTACAATTGTACTTTTCTATGTATCTTCTCATTGCCTATTATATAAAACAATCATAATAACCAACATGTCATTTTACTGGATCAATATAGATAAGACATATCGTCTTTGACCACCTATAACATCCTGCCACACCATCATCTATCTAGCCACAAAACTAGGCACATCATTCGTTTTGCCATGCCATTGCAATGTAAGAGCCATGTCAATTGCTAATTAGATACAAGAATCCATATTATCAAATGTATTAGTTAGCCACATCAATCAATCATGTCTTTGGACATGCTAATTAGCCACATCGATGGATATGTTAGTCTATCATGTTCATCAAATATGTCAGCAGGCACACCAGTCTACCCCATCAGTCAACCATATTAGTGGATATGTCAATCTACCACATTAATTAGCTATGTCAGTATTGCTAAACATATCAACTTGCTGCATTAGCTCCTTGATCTTGCACATCAATTTTTGAGCTAATATATTTGGTCCTATTATGCTATGTTAGATTTTGTGCTGTCCCATCAAGTTGACACATCAGTCTATTATATCAGCTTTTAAGTTGCTATATCAACTCCTGATCTACTACATTAGCTCTTGAGCTACTATGACAGTTTCTGATTTGCCACATCAGTTTTTGTGCTTCTATGTCAGCTCTTAATTTATCACTTGAGCATTTGAGCAGCCACATCAACTGCTGATCTACCTTTACATTAACTTCTGAGATGCAATGTCAGCTCCTAGTCTATTACATCAATTTTTGAGTTGCTACTCTAGCTCTCGATTTGCCACTTCAGCTTCTGAGTACATTTATGATCTAGTTTCTAAACTTAAGTTGGTGCTAATTGTTCTATCTTAAATTTTTTTTTGGGAGGAGGTGTTAGCATGATTTTAGGTGATCACATGATTTTAAAGACGACATGATCATTTTGGATGATCACATAATTTTAGAGATCACATGACAACCCATATAAGCCCATAATATTTTTTTATTAGTGTCACTCAGTATTAGCCTATATTATTTTTCTTATATAGAGTCTGTATGCTAGTACATATAACCCTTGAAATGTACTGAATGTGATGACATAAAAATACAAATTCATCTCTCTCTCTCTCTCTCTCTCTTGTTTTCCTCTTCTTCTACAAATATTTTGAATAGAGCATATTGCACTTTCTATTAATCAATGGGTACCTCTATGTCCCAAGGATATCAAAATTCACTGCAAATCCCATTTAAGCTTACATTTTATGTTATTACCACTTAGTTTAGGTTATACATTTTGCATGAAAGAATAATTGATCTTCTTTCATGACATCAACCACCAGATCACTCTTTGCATAAATCTCAAAGTATTCTAAACTTTTCTTTCATCCATCTGCACAGATCTCAAAGTAACTATTATGTTATCCAATGATTGACATTACAAAAGAAGATAAATTATTCTTTCAAGTGAAAGATACAACCCAAACCTATTACCAACTAGATGGATGTGAGGTCACAACAGTATGGTCTAAGTGGCTTTCATTGACTTGTCCATATGCACTAAATTTTTCTTTCTTGTGTCATGCCTAGAAGTCAAATTGTTAACTTCTACATGTCTCCATATGCAAAAATTATGAGGAAGAAATTGTTTGACCTACTATATGAGATAGCTATTACAATAACAATGTGGCCATATAGATGGTCCTCTGTATAACTTTTTTGGCAGATCCATTTTCTTATGGTGGATTCATGAAATTTCATTGTGCATTCTATAGATGTGGCTGAAGGCATTCAAGGGGTTGTGTAGCAATCCATTGATCATAGCTAGTTTCAAAGGTATCTAAGAGTAATTGGTTTATTAGGGCTGCTTATGCATTGTTATATATAGGATATATTTGACCTCCGTAAAATATTAATCACCTAATTAACCATGCAAGGCATCCTTGGTGGACAGGACAAGATGAGGTAGGTTCTTTATTGCTTATGTTGGTTGCACAGGAGAGATATATATTGATATGCCTTGGAACCGACCATAATTGATGTGGCAAACCAACCAATCAGAACTCACTATGAAGTCTCCATTCTAGGAAAACAATGCTAGCCACATGGCCTACCTAGAGGCACACAGAGCTAGCTGGCAATAGCTTGGCCACGATCAAAAATGGTTTCCATAACTATAAGGGTGAGATATACAGGATGTTGAGCATAGAAGAGTCATCAGTGTGATATCTTTAGGATGTACAATCGATTATCTGAAATAGCTGATTTGCATATCCAAGATTTCAAAATGATGAGTGTCGACCCTTACCTATACAAACCACCCTAAGGGGACTCTCTAAGCAAGTTCTAAGTTCTAGGTCAGAAGTCTTAATTCTCAAAATCTATGTCTTTTAAGTGCTCTTGAGCTCTCATTGTTAGATGTATGTCCTAGAAGCCAATTATTGGCTAATATATTTTTATTTTATAATACAAATTTATACTTAAACTATTGATTTAATCAATAAAAGATTTTTTTTTTCATTCAAGTGTTATGTATTTTTGAATCATCCTTGGAATTGATGTTTCGATACATATTCTTAAATATTGAGAATTAGAGACATGTATGATCAATTCCTAAATTACTTTCGATAATAAGATAATCATGGGGATGGTGATCTATTCAGATAGACCGATGTATGGTTCACTTTCTTCGGGATAGATGAGTATCTAATTTATAGTGTAGAGACACTGAGTGAAAAGTACGGATAGTTATTAGAAAATAACTAATACTGAGCGTGACCATATGAGAGATCACATGGATTTCTATCCGATCGTTAGTAATCATCTCGATACTGTAGTTGTGTGATTGATTTTTTGACCTACGGTATCATAGTTACTCACAGTAAGACTGCTAAAATTTGACTACACAAATATTAACTCGATTATGAGTTTTTATAATGGATGTTGACTTCAATTGATTGAGCTGTATGAGCAATGTGTGCATCTAAATAGGATCTATCGATTTTGATAGAGAGGAATAGTCCTATAAGATTTGAGAAGTTAAGTTCACAACAAGTCTATGGTCATAGCAGTGCGATTGATGGAAAAGAGTTTCTATTTGAAATCACTATTGGACTTAAGCTGATCAGATTTATCATATGATTGATAATGAGGTTTGATGATTTATCTATGACCTGCCATCTAGTTGAGACTCATGATAGAGAGACTGTATCATATATTAACTATACCTAGAGATTCTATTTCAGTTCTACTAGATTACTACTACATACTGCTAGATATCACTGATGGATTGTGAGAGCTCAATAGGATCATTTTGGATCAATAATTCTTGTCGAGTTAGAGTGAAACTATTCTGACCCACTGAAAAAGATTTCAGTGATACCTATGATAGAGATTATGATATTTCTCACTACCAGACAGAATTGAATCATGGGGTCATACATAAAGGGAGAATATCTGAATTGATTATAATTAGACTTATGAAGCATCAATTTATATAGATTTAGAGAAATCTAATTGGATTTATGTTAACCTTGCTAGCACCTGGATGAATCCAACTTCTCTTATGGTTGGTATACTTATATGATGAGTTTTAACTAATTCCTACACTTAATTTGAATCTAATTGAATTTAATTCAATGAGATCCAATTATTGGATAATTAATTTATGGCTTGGATTAAATCAAAAAAGAGTTTTTTGGTTAAGAATCCTTGAAGAGAATTTATGGAACTATGTGAGCTGATTTGTATATCTAACTTGGTCCCATATGATGGGATGCCTAGAGTAGGGTGTGGCTTTAGGTGTGTAATAGGTGGCACCCCATTTATTTGGTCCAACTATATTATGGCTAGAAATTCTAATATGATTAGAATGAGGGATCCTAATTTGATTAGGACATTCTTAAGTTGTCTATATAAAGAACCCTAGCCCTTTAGTTCTCACATAACCTCTCCTCCTCCCTCCTTGCCGCCACCTTCACTAGGCCCACGCCTCCCTCCTCTTCCTCTCTCTAGCCCACGCCTCTTCTCTCTCTTGGCGTCCTCCCTTGGAGCCAAAAAGAGGGTGGGTGGCACATAAGGAGTGGTGTCAATTAGTTGGCACCACTTATTTATTTCTTATTCTCTTTGCTCTCAAGTTTGTTGAGAGAGTTATAACCAATTATGTGAAAATTTTAGTACAGAGGTAAAATGGTAATTTTAAAACTTTTTCAAAATTATAATTTTACAGTAAAAATTATTAATTAATCTAATTAATTAACATGTATTAACCCTACACAAGGATCTAAATATGATATATATAGTATGTATTTAAATTTAAAATTTTAAATTCTACAGTAAATATTTTACTGTTATGTGTTCAGAACACATTACCTTCATGCAGATAGTCAATCGTCACAGTCTGATCACCGTCGGGAAGATCTGATCATCGTAATGTAGTCACACAGTATGTCTGACCTCCGTGGATCATCCACACGAAGCTCTCGATCTGATCAGCTCCTCCCAAATGCTAGTTCGTTGTAGAACTCTTTCGACGGTCGATGCTGATCGAACTCCTTCGATCGGTGTCTGCCGACTCCTTGGATGCTCTGAATCATCAGCAAAGATGCTTGAGAGGTTGATGAAGCTCTTTCTAAAGTTTGATGGGCTCACGACTCTCGTAGCTCACCTTCTCACTTTTCGAACCCTAGGCAGAAACCCTAGGGTACTCACAGATGACCCTGCGCCCTTTCTCTCTTCTTTTCTTTTCTCTTCTTTTTCTTTTCTTTTCTCACGCAGAGGCCCTTTCTCATGCCACCCTTTCTCTCTAAGAAAGTCGTGTGCATGCCCGACCTTCTCTTCCCTTTTAAAATAGTGCAAGACCACATCTTTACCGCGTCTTCACCACGTAAGAGGATAAAGCTAGGTGGTTGCTCACTTGAATTCAAATCGAATTTGAATTCAAATGCCAACCAACCTATCCTTATCCACTCAAGACGAGAGAAGAGAGGGGCGTGGGCTCTTTGTGTGTGGAGAATTTACACGAGAAACTTTTTCTCGTGTAGAGTAAGTGGCGCACAAGTGGATAAGGTGGCGCATGAGATTAGTTGCCCATTCAAATTCAAACATCATTTGAATTTGAATGGCCAACCAACCATCTTTATCCACCCAAATGGCACATAAGGGAGGGGCGTGGGAAGGCTTCTGCATGGAAAAAATTCATGAGAACTTGTTTCTCATGAATTCAAATAGGTGCAGGTGAGGTGAGGTAGCGCAGGGAGATAAGTCAAAGGTGGTTTCAAACCTAATTGAATCAACCTTATTAAAATAGGTTAGGCACAATTAGACTAAATTAAACCCAACACAATTAGGCTTAATTAGGCTCAATAAAATTCTAATCAAATCAAGAATTGACTAAGCCCAACCCTTGATCAGATCGGGGATCAAACCACCTTGGCGATTAGGTCAACTCTTAACCTAATCGGGTCAAACCCAACTGAATCTAATTCAATTGGACTTGATCCAAAAATAATTACTCAATCAAATTAAGTTAATTAGTGATCAAATCACTAATTAAACCTCTCATAAATACTGAGTTCAAATCAGATGGGCAATCGGACATCAAAGTCCATCGATATGAAACCTTGATCGAAGAGTCCCAAACCAGTGGGACTCTTGACCCCGGTATCCAAAATGTGTGAAACTCATGATCAGAGAATCTTGATTCTCGATCATAGAATTTCAGACACGTAGGACTCAGAGTCTCCGAGATTAGGACTCTTGGTCGAAGAGTCCCAGTCCAGTGGGACTCTTCACCAGCCATCAGATCAAATAGGAACCTCTAATGTGTATGACTCTGCAGGTTCGAACCTAAGCCGGTAGCACAGGAACCAATTTCTGTACTAATCGAAGTGATCATCTAGCAATGGTATCCGACATCCGGATAGGTCGAATAGTCATAATCGCAATATTCAGAACCTACGCGAATATGATTACTGTATAATTCATCCCTTTTGACCCCTGTGTATAGGACGACTTAGGATTAAACTGTCAACCCTGATCAGATCATCCGAATCGTGCTCAACTCAAACAGTCCTGTGACTCCTCACTAGGACTACCCTGGTCAAGGTTTTGCTAAATTGAAACACAACTGTACACAACTCCTGAACTGGAGTGGTCAATCCCATCTTGACACACGCACCGACAAGTCAAGTACTTGACTACACCCAGCAGCCTTCCGTCACTGAATTAGAAATTCAGGTAGTCTAGTGCCTAAGTGCAGTGAGTTGCTTGCAAGTCACTGTGGCAGTTTCAGGTCGGAGGGACAGTTATACCCATATCCCGTCGAAGTAAATCTTGACAGCAGAAAAAGCTCCGAAATCGATCACATTCAGTGTAGATGTAGCCTTACATCTCATCTGTATACCATACCAGTGTCTCCACACTCCTTGGTTAAGAGGATAACCAACCCATATGACACACAATGACCTATGCTTGATAAACATTGTTGTCCTTGGTAATAACGTATCATTTGATCGCGAACAGGTTTAAGGACTAAACGACAAATCCTCCTTTGTCGAGTCTAAATAGTCCTAAGGACTTCACCACAACACAGGAGTTAATTAGAAGATGAAATAATTTATGATGAAAAATATCAAAATAATTTTTATTTATTTATAATTCATATACTAATACAGGAAAGAGCACAATCGTTAACAGGCTGATAATTGGCTTTGAGACACTATTCCCAACAAATTATTGATTGTTGTTCTTCTTGATTAGTTGAAAGATCAAGAAAGGATTCTTGATTTCTTCAAGAATCAAAAAAAAAAAAGATCAAAATGATTCAAAATTAAAAGCTTCTCCAGGTTTGGCTCAAGCCTATTTAGGCTTTGGTTTAAGCAAGCAGGATCCAAGAGAAAATAATTCAGATCAGCCTGTGGATATCCGTAGAGGCAAGATACTTGTACTATTGATTCAGAACCTATCCAGATCCAGATCTAGGGATTGAATCGAATTCAATCCCAGTTACAGATTTGAAGCAAAAGAAAAGTGATTCAGGTATGTGAATTGATTTTAGACTTTCATTTATTCTTCCTAAAATTAGTTTATATTAATTTTAGCATATGAACTAGATCCATAGATATTTTCATATAATAAATACATGCTTAGATTAAAAATATTTTAATCTATTTTTTTACTATATTTTAGATTTAAAAAAATTTTAAAATCCACATACACTTGCACTTATAGAAAATCTAACAGTGGTATCAGAGCCACATGTTCGTATGCATGAAAGTAGCATAAAAATTTTGAAAATTATTTTTAAAATTTTGATTTTAGATTATACATAAGATATATAAGTTTATGTTCAGATCTGAAAAGTATATTAAATCTGATTTTTATATATACGATATATGAAAGCATGCATAGGCTAGAAATTAAATTTTTGCAATCTAAATTTTTTGTATATACGATATATGATAGCATGTTTAGATTTAAAATTAATTTTTAAAAAATTTAAAATTTCTCATGTATATGATATATGATTGTGTGCATGCTCTGAAAGTATTTCAAAAATCAAAAACTTATTTTTTATGTAATTAATTTAAATTTAAAATTTATTTTAATGATCTGAAATTAATGTGTGCATGAATTGTTGGGTATGGATAATTTTGCATTAGGTCAATGAATTGCATCTTAAATTACAATTAGACCATATTGGGTTGAAATTGATGTAGCTATTGATCAAATCAGGTCAAGTATTGATTTGGATTAGATCAATTAGGCTTATAATTCTATAAGTATTATAGATTGAGTTGATTAAACTCCATATATAGAATCGTGTCAACCTAAGGACCTAATCTAACTTTATTGCTTGAATCCGATTCACCTAAACTAATTAACTAAAATCAATAAACTATTTGGTATCTAAGATAAGTCTCGATCGGTGGTTTTTAATTGAGAGGCTACTCACCTAGATAATTTTGCCTACGATGAGTTAATGGCATACCCTTCCATCGATCTCACTTATCTGGTCAATTGAATAATTGGATTCATTAATAGCTAAAGAGTTTTGGTTTAACCCATGCCAATTAGATCGGTCATGTGATGGCTGATTAGATGAGACCTAACCTAAACCTCTCTAATTAATATTAAGCCTTATGGTCTTCCATCGTTGTAGAAGTGCGGACGTGCTACTGGCGTGGATTGTTCTCAGCTGATTACAGTGGTTCAGTTGTATCAAAAACATACAACCACTTTACTAGCAAAGAGTTGCTCCAGAGTGAAGATGGGGTTGGGCCCAATATGTGTTATCTGAGGGACTTAATGATGGCTTCACACCTGCTTATGAATGGTGGGTCTGTTGCCCAGCTATGCAACCCAAGAGGGGGGGATGAATTGGGTTTCTAAAAATTTTAAGCCCAACAGATAACTTATGAAGAACAAAACAATGGCTTAAAACAATATTAATTACCTAAAGCAGTATTGCAAGGATATAATAAAGAAATAAGATAAAGCGATAAAGCACACCACAAACACAAGGATTTATAGTGGTTCGGTGCTAACCTTGCACCTACATCCACTCCCCAAGATCCCACTTGAGAATTTCAATCCACTATCCTTTGTATTCAACCCGAATACAAAACGTCGGAAACTCCGACACTAGCTATCCCGAGCTAGAATACAAGACGTCGGAAACTCCGACACTAGCTATCCCAAGCTAGATCACTTGTTTCTCGGGTACAAGCAAACCCAAAACACTCCGATTTCAGGTTCGGATCAACCTTTCCTTATTTTGGAAATCCTCCAAAAATAAGAGCAAAAACTCACAAAGAGTAAGAATATTTAGAGCACAGATAAATACAATAACAGCTCCTTTTATGAGCAAATATAACAATAAAAGCTTTACTCAAATGAAGAACCCCTTTTTCAGATTTTCTCAAGATGAATGAACGGTTGAACGAATGCTTGAGAAGAGGTTGATCGTTGATTGAAGATCTCTTGAAAGCTTTGAACGATCTCTAGATCAAGGTTAAAACGATAGGCGTGAAGAATTCTCTCCTTGAAAGATCTAGCTTTTCTCTTTCACAATCTCTCTGGTATATTGTGGATCCTCTCTCTTTTTCTCTATGGATATTTCGTTGATCTCAAGCTTATTCTTGCAAATTACGGATCCTCTCTTCTATTCTTCTCTCTTTCTCGTCTTTCTCTTCTTCTTCTCTTGTCTTTTTGATTTCACGTTTGATCCACTATTTAATCTGTAATTTCTTTCATCAAATTAAGCAATTTGTAGCATTAGAAGTAAGAGAAAACAATTTAGGCAGATAAAGAGCCGTTAGAGGATTTTTAGGAAGCATAAATGGCAATTAAAACGGGCAAAAAAAATAGCTATTGCTGATATTTCCCGTCGCAGGGGTCAACTCATGAGTCGACTCATGCTTCAGGGGTCGACTCATGAGTCGACCTCTGTTGCAAAAACCAGAGAATGCTTTTCTGGAAATTCTTGGCTCAAATTAGCAGGGGTCGACTCATGAGTCGACTCATGCCTTGTGGGTCGACTCATGAGTCGACTCACAGGTCGTGCCAAGCCAGAAAACTAGCGTGCCAAGGAGGATTTTTGCGTGCCAATCAGCTCACAGTGCCATGAGTTGACTCATGAGTCGACTCATGCACTTCAAGCCTTCATAACTTCAAAAATATAAGTCCAAACACAATAAAATTTTCACCAATAGATTTCAAATCATTTGTTCTACCAAATGATACTATCAAATCAGGATTTTAGTAAAATTACAATTTTACCCTTGAAGAGCATAAGGATTTTTTCATTTTAAAATCATTTGTATCCCTTCAATCTGCTTTGTAATCATCAAAATCAATCTAGGAGCAACAATCTCCCCCTTTTTGATGATGACAAAACATTTGAACAAAAATATTTATGTTAATGCATTAATTTTAAAAGAATCCATTATAAGTGTATATGCTTGAAAAGAGTATGATTCTTTTGGCATGTAATATAAATGCAAAAATAGTTTGTCCATTTTCTTAAAGATTTGAAAAGGGTATTAGATCATTTTGAGTTCAAGATATATCAGAGCAAGAGAAGATAAATAACTTTTTCTATGTATCAGAGCAAAAATAATTTTTACAATGATATCAGAAAAGATTTTATAATGTATCAGAGCAAGAAAATTTTATAATGTATCAGAGAAAATTTCATACTGTATTAGAGCAAATGTCAGAGAAAATTTCACACTGTATCAGAGCAAATGTTATAATATATCAGAGAAACTTTCTCACTGTATCAGATCAAATGTTATAATTTATCAGAGAAACTTTCTCACTGTATCAGATCAAATGTTATAATTTATCAGAGAAACCTTCACACTGTATCGGATTAAATTTTATCATGTATCAGAGCAAGTTAAAAAAAATTGTAGGATGTATCAGAGTAAAATAAATTTCTTATTGATGTATCAAGGTGAGTAAAATTTCAAAAGCAAGTTTGAATATCAGAGCATATATATAAAAAAAATACTTATTTGCATTGTACTCATGATTTTGCTTTTGATGGATGACTTTTTGTTAAAGTTCTGTCTGATACCAAATTTTGATACCAAATTTCTCAAAGTTTTGTTTAATCTTTCAATCCTTGTTTTTGTTTAATTTCTCCAATATTTGTTTTAATCTTCCAATCTTTGTTTTTGTTTAATTTCTCCCCCTTTTTCTCATAATTTAGGGTTTTGCTTTTTGTCTAATTTCAATTTTTGTTTTTGTTTAATTTCTCCCCCTTTTTGACATCATCAAACATAGTTAACTCTTTCTTTTCTTTTTCTGAAATATTCTTTATTTTCTTCCTCTTTAGAGTTTTTCACAGATGTTTGCTCCCCCTTAATATAGCAATTATCAACAGCAAATAACAACAAGGAGAAGATAATATTTCAACAGATGTATCAGAGATTGAAATATAACCAAAATATAATCATTACAAAGAGGTAGAAATATAGGTAAAAGATGATTACATAAAATTCAACCAGCTAAATGTCAATACATGGCCCCAAGGTATAGATCCTAGAACAAGATACTAACTCCTAGAACCTAGTAAAGATCAAGATAAGTCAATGATCAAGACAAATCATGGATCGGAGTCATCAGATATGGTATGAGAAGATGATGGATCAGAAGTGCATCCTCTACCCCGTCTGCCTCTGCCACGAGTAGGAGAACGAGATGAACTGGGAGGCTGAGAACGCTGAGATACTAGGGCTGATACCATGAGTCTGATAGAATCAAGTACGTTCAGTGCTCTGAAAATAGATTGAAGTAGAGCAGTGAACTGGGTGGTAGCATGCTCACTCGATCCTCTGATCTCTTTCCTCAGTAGCTCATATCCACCTTCTAATGCTCCTCTGAGCCTGCCAGCCTCTGCAGTGAGGTCTGTGACCTCAATAGTAGACTCCTGTGGCTGGGGATGGGCCAATGCAAGGACTTGCCCCTGCAAGTCAAGAACTCTGCCAGTAAGTCTCCAGACTGTATCCTCAAGCTGCTGTATCCTGACGGACTGATCTGAAATCATCTGAAATACAGTGGAGATGTGGGGAGTAATGGTCTGATCAGAAGAAGTAGCTCCAGGTGCAAAAGAAGTACTACTCCACTGGCTAGACAGCAAAGAAGCCACACGCTGTGAAATATGCTCGATCTGATCGTCAGCCAGTCTGAACTCTGATGGAGGTGCTCTGCTCTCTGGCTGATACACTGGTGTGGGCATTCTAGTAAACTCAGAAGGGCCAGCCTCAGTATCAGGAATGAACTGGGTATCTGGTGATGCTGCCCTGAAGTCATGTACAGGAGAAGATGGACCTTCTTCTTCTACTCTGCCTTCAGTTCTGTCTTCAGCTCTTTCCTCAGCTCTCTCCTCAGCTCTTTCTTCAGAGCCTTTGATCCAACCACCAACAGTCTTTGTAATTCCCATTCGGTGCAGGCTGTGTTGGTTGAAAGTGTCCACATGTGAGAGCTTGGTAGGTGTCTCCCCCTCACAGCTAACTCCAAACCTCCTAAATACTCTAGTAAGGGCCATACCATAAGGCAAGTGTGCCTTGGATCTGTTCAAAGTTTCTCTCATGGCCTCTATCATAAGTGTAGGAAGGTTTAGGGGGGTCTGAGTGATGATATGAAACATGACACAAACATCTCTGCTAGATAGTAGATCATGCCTACCACTCCTAGGAAAGAAGAGTTTTGTTACAATCTGATGCAGGACCCTCATCTCAATGGATAATAGCTTTGCTTCCAATTTGTTTAAACTTTCTGAAAAAGTTTCTCCTAAGATAATCTGATCCCTTCTTCTTTAATTGGGAGTTCCATATATGAGTATCCTTCACTAGGCAACTGAAGTATTTCTCCCAATATCCTAGAATCCAAACAGATATCAATCCCCTTTACAGTTGAAGTCACAGACCCGTTTCCATAATTTAGGTTCTGGTAGAACTCTCTGACTAGATCAACATAGGTGACTTCCTTAAGAGAGCAATAAAGTTTCCATCCTTGATTTTTGATCTTGGTAGCAAAAGTAAAGCCTTCTTTCTCAAAGAATCGAAAATCTATATTTTTCCCGGTTTCTACTTTTCTATCAGAAAGAGGATTTACACTGGGGCTTATGGAGGATTGAGAGGGACCTTGAGCAGGTACTGAAACTGGATCGGGAACACTGGAAGACTGAGCATGCCTTTTCTTTCGGACAATTTCCTCAGGCTCTCGGATTGATTTCCTTCTTTGGGGAAGTTTCATCTTTGGAGCCATATCCAAAAAATAGCAGACAAGAAGATTTGAATTCAGTGGAGGAGGAATCACAAAAGAGTAAAGAAGAATTTTGGTGGAGAAAAGAAGTGAATTTTGAATGAACGGTGAAGTTCTAGGGCACGTTCCACCCGCGCCAATCACTGCGAGAAAGCACAGAAAAATCCTTTTCAAGGAGGCGATTTTTGGTGGAGAGAAGGAGGGAGAATTGCCTCAGAATTGATCCTTGGATTTGGAGCAAAAAGAGTTGGAGAGGACGACTTTCGGAAGGAAGACGACGAGAAGATGAGTCGTCTCATAAATAGGGTTTCCCGTTTTAAAAACAATGAACCCGATGGAAGTTGGTGGGATTTACAAGTTTGCCATTGAGTCGACTCATGGGGGTCGACTCATGAAGTTCAAAAAATCAGGAAAAATACAAATAAATTCCAGAAAAATTCAAAATTTTGGGAGAAGGAATTTTGCTCAATGATAAGTTTTTAGAGTGATAAATCTGAGCTTTTGGAACCAGGATAGTTGTTGGAAATTGAGCTCTAAGAATATTCGATATTAATTAAGAGAAGTTTAGGCAAATGGATCTAGAATTCCTAGATTTCTCCTAATTTCACAGAATCTATCCTCACTAAGGGCCTTTGTAAAGATATCAGCTAATTGATTTTCAGTGCTAACATATTCAAGAATTATATTTTTGTTTTGAACATGTTCTCTTATAAAATGATGTCTTATTTCAATATGTTTAGACCTTGAGTGTTGAATTGGATTTTTAGATAGATTTATGGCACTTGTGTTGTCACATCTTATTGGTGTTTCATTAAGTTTGATTTCAAAATCTTCGAGTTGTTGCTTAATCCACAAGATTTGAGCACAACAACTTCCGGCTGCAATGTATTCGGCCTCAGCCGTAGACAGTGCCACCGAATTTTGTTTCTTGCTAAACCATGAGATTAGATTTACTCCAAAAAATTGGCAAGTTCCACTTGTGCTTTTTCTATCTAATTTACATCCAGCAAAATCAGCATCTGAATATCCTAACAAATTAATTTGTGAGTCCTTAGAGTACCATAACCCTATAGTTTGTGTACCATTTAAGTATCTAAGGATTCTTTTAACAGCATTCAAATGAGATTCCTTAGGATTAGATTGATATCTTGCACATAAGCAAACACTAAACATGATATCAGGCCTACTTGCAGTTAGATATAATAATGAGCCAATCATACCTCTATAGTATTTTAAGTCTACGCTTTTACCTTCATTATCCTTGTCAAGCTTACATGAGGGACTCATTGGTGTGCCAATTGGTTTGCAGTTCTCCATTCCAAATCTTTTGAGTAGTTCCTTGGTGTACTTGGTTTGGGTGATGGAGATTCCCTCTTTTGATTGTTTGATTTGGAGTCCGAGGAAGAAAGTGAGTTCTCCCATCATGCTCATCTCGAACTCTCCCTGCATAAGCTTAGCAAAGTTTTGACAAAGGGATTCATTAGTAGACCCAAAAATTATGTCATCAACATAAATTTGTATAATTAGCATATCATTTTGGTTTCTTTTAATAAATAGGGTTGTATCTACATTGCCTCTTGAGAAACCATTATTTAGTAGAAATTTGCTTAGCCTTTCATACCATGCTCTAGGTGCTTGTTTTAGACCATATAAAGCTTTATTTAATCTAAAAACATGATTGGAAAAAGCATGATTTTCAAATCCAGGGGGTTGTTCTACATATACTTCTTCAGAAATATATCCATTTAAAAATGCACTTTTAACATCCATTTGAAATAGTTTGAATTTCATAAAGCAAGCATAACCAAGTAGAAGTCTAATGGCTTCTAATCTAGCAACAGGTGCAAAGGTTTCATCAAAATCAATTCCTTCTTCTTAATTATATCCCTTAGCAACCAGTCTTGCTTTATTTCTAATTACATTTCCATGCTCATCTAATTTGTTTCTAAAGACCCATTTTGTTCTAATTATTGAATAATCTTTAGGTCTTGATACTAAGGTCCAAACATTATTTCTTTCAAATTGATTAAGTTCTTCTTGCATAGCATTAATCCAATTATGATCATTTTCAGCTTCTTCAAAAGTTTTAGGTTCAAGTTGAGATACAAAAGTACAATGATTAAGTACATCTCTAAGTGAAGAACGTGTTTTTACCCCATGCATAGGATCACCGATAATTAATTCCTTAGGGTGGTTGTGAACATACCTCCATTCCTTGGGTAAGTCATTTGTACCTTGAGGTTGTTCTTGAATTTCTTCACCTTTCTCATTTTGTTCATCTTCTTGATCCTTGTCTTCTGGAGTTGCTGAATCTTTCAGAGTGATCTCCTTTATACCTTCTATTAGTGGATCTGCATTATCAACACCCTCATTCTTCCTTGAAGGAAGATCGTTAGATTCATCAAAGACAACATGTATGGACTCCTCAACTACTAAAGTTCTTTTGTTGAAAACTTTAAATGCTTTACTAGTGGAGGAGTAATCTAGAAAGATTGCTTCATCTGATTTTGCATCAAATTTATCAAGTTTTTCTTTTCTATTATTTAATACAAAACATCGGCAACCAAAAACATGAAAATAGGCAATATTTGATTTTCTTCCTTTTCAAAGTTCATAGGGGGTTTTCTTTAAAAATTATCTTATTAAAGCACGATTTAAAATGTAACATGCTGTGTTAATAGCTTCCGCCCAAAAATATCTTGGAAGGTTGCTTTCACAAAGCATGGTACGGACAATTTCTTCTAAGGTTCTATTTTTCCTTTCAACTACCCCATTTTGTTGAGGTGTCCTAGGAGCAGAGAAGTTATGGCCAATTCCATTTTCATCACAAAAATTTTCAAAATCTTGATTTTCAAATTCAGTTCCATGATCACTTCTAATATTTTGAATTGAAAACTCTTTTTTATTAGTGACTTTTCGATGAAATTTAGTAAAAATTTGAAAAGTTTCATTTTTGTGAGCTAAAAAGAAAATCCAAGTAAAACGAGAGTAATCATCTATTATTACAAATCCATATAGTTTTCCTCCTAGACTAGTGGTTCTTGTTGGTCCAAATAAATCCATATGTAAGAGCTCTAAAGGTCTAGAAGTTGAAACAGTGTTTTTGGATTTAAATGATACTCTAGTTTGTTTACCTAATTGGCATGCATCACAAATTCTATCCTTTTCAAAATTCAATTTTGGCAAACCGAGAACTAAATCCTTTTTGATTAATTTTGAAAGAGAATGCATGCTAATATGTGCAAGTCTACGATACCACAGCCAACTAGTCTCATTTATTTTAGCATTTAAGGAAACTAGGCATTGCATGTCTAATTTAGTTAAATCATTCAAGTCTACCATATAAACATTGCCATGCCTATGTCCTATAAATTTAATGCCATCATTAATAGGACTCGTCACAATGCAAACAGATGATTCAAAACTTACTTTATACCCTTTATCACAGAATTGACTAATGCTAAGTAAGTTATGCTTTAAACCTTTAACTAGTAAAACATTCTCAATGTATTTGGAGGGAGTGATACCAATGTTACCTATCCCGATGATCTTTCCTTTGCCATTATCTCCAAAGGTGACCATCCCTCCATCCTTAGCATCAAGCGTGATGAATTGTGATTCATCACCAGTCATATGTCTCGAGCATCCGCTGTCAAGATACCATTTTCTGTTTCCTTCTTGGGATGCTAGACACACCTGCAAGCACAGATCAAGTTTCTGTCTTAGGTACCCAAGCTTTCTTGGGTCCTTTCAGGTTAGTCAGAATGGTTCCTTTTGGAACCCATATTTTCTTTGTGTTTACATATTTGTTAAGACATGTGTATGATTTATGTCCTATTCTTTCACATTTAAAACAAGTAATATTTGTAGACTTTTTACTTGAATAATTTACATAAATATCCTTTAGAAATTTTTGTTTCTTCAGGGGTTTATAACCAAGTCCAGCCTTATCATATATAGCTTTCTGATTTTCAAGGATCATATTTAGTTTGTTTGAACTTAAGGTGAACTTATCTACTATAGATTTCAGCTTGTTCATTTCATCCTTTAAGTTTTGATTCTCTTGAATCAAGGTGAATTTTTCAATTGAAAGTTTTTCAGCTTGTTTCACTAAGGACTGATTTTCCAATTTCAGCTCTTTGTTTTTCTTCCCTAGTTTCTTTAATTCATCAATTGAATCATAGAATGCTTCATGCAATTCTTCAAAAGTAAATTCACTAGTGGATTCAGAAGTTACCTCATTTTCGTGTGCCATCAGGCACAGGTTGGCTTGTTCTATTGAGGTTTCCTCGTCGGAGCATGAGTCATCACTCGCACTCCAGGTTGCCATCATTGCCTTCTTTTTGAATTTCTTTGGACCTTTCTTCAATTGTGGACATTCGGATCTGAAATGTTCTGGCTTCTTGCACTCGTAGCATATAGGGGTTTGATCTTTCTCCTTTTCTATGCTTTGATCCCCTTTTGTGAATTTCTTTCTCATCCTCTGTTTCTTTTTTCTTAGAAACTTCTTGAATTTTCGGGTGATGAGAGCCATCTCCTCATCCTGATCTTCATCTTCAGAGTCATCTGTTTCATAATCAGGTGAAGTTGTGGATTTGAGGGCAATGATTCTTTTCTTTTTGATTTCATCCTCTTGATGTTGCATCATGCTAAGTTCATGAGTCATCAAGGATCCAAGAAGCTCTTCTAGAGGTAGAGTGTTCAAGTCCTTTGCTTCTTGGATGGCAGTCACCTTGGCTTCCCAAGTTCTTGGCAGTGACCTGAGAATCTTCCTTACAAGTTCACTGTTAGTATAAGATTTGCCAAGACTCTTTAAACCATTGATTATATCGGTAAAACGAGTAAACATAGCAGTTATGGACTCATCATGCTCTATTTTGAACAATTCATATTTATGTACAAGCATGTTTATTTTAGACTCTTTTACTTGATTTGTTCCCTCATGGGTGACTTCTAACCTATTCCATATTTCTTTAGCAGATACACAAGTAGAAATGCGATTAAATTCACTAGCATCTAGTGCACAATAAAGAATATTCATGGCTTTGGCATTTAATTGTGCCAATTTCTTGTCAACCTCATCCCATTCTTTCTCGGGTTTGGTTGACTCCTCACCATCTATAATCTTGGTGGGTGTGTGAGGACCATTCACTATGATACTCCACATATCATAGTCGAGTGCTTGTATGAAAA